>NC_041023.1:1195881-1320881 GCF_900634625.1 Parambassis ranga | reverse complement strand
TTTGCGCTGATGTGTGTGTGTGTGTGTGTGTGTGTGTGTGTGTGTGTGTGTGTGCGCCACACTCTGGTGGGTCTGCTTGTGAAACAGGTGTTGGGTTGCAGGCCGCCGCTGTGTGCGCCGTGTATTTCCTGTATCAAAACTCCCAACAGGGAACAGGCGTCGAATCGTATTCAGTTTCTTTTGTTCTGGAAAGGTGTCGTTGCCCCGTCGGAGACAAAGTGCCTTTGTGTGAACGCAGGGGAGTGTTTCTTCTAGTCCAACACACACACACACACACACACACACACACACACACACACACACACACACACACACACACACACACACACACACAGAGTACACGCCCCTTCCAGGACAGATCTGCCAGATAAAGCGAGGAGCAACAACACTGGCTGCTCATTGTTCTTGCAGGGAGTTGTGCAGTCAGGAATGCAGCGATAGCCATCTCGCCTCGATTTCAGATATGTCGCGTTCTGGAGTATTATTGGAAGCAGATGTCTTATTTACAGGAGAGGGTGAGGGGGGGAGGCGGCGGGGCTCCGACAGGCCGCACATTTTACACATTCATGTCGCAGCTGTGTTTCTTTTTCACTCCTGTGTTCAGTCAGCTCACCTAAACATGTATAAACCATACAGGAGAGCTGCAGCGCAGACACTCTCTGAGTGTTGGTCATGTGACTGCTGCTCACATGTCAGTCCATCATGGCGTCCTACTTGTTTTTTTGTACCTGTAATTAAATCACCTGTGTGATTCAGAGCAGAAATCAGGAGGCTGAAAGGGGGCGAATGCCTCGAAAGTGTGCAGTCACACACGTCCACGCTGCGTCAGCTTCACAAGTGGCCTCACCTGACCCGAAACCCCCGGCGGAGTCATCAGCAGGAACATCTGAAGCCGATTTAACAGGACCGACGCACAGCTGCCGCGGTGCGAGAGCGGCCGGCAGGCGGGAGGTCACAGGTCACATTCCCACAGAGAACCAGATCGTCCATTTTAAATATAGACAAGACGATCTGCCTGTTTTTATATGTCATAGAGTGGAGGTTTCGGAGGTGGAGAACCAACTTTGAAGCTTGACGTTTTGCAGGACAACAGCTGACAGTTGGTCTACTCTGACTGACAGAGCGTCAGAAGTTGGCTCAGAGATTTATTCTGGGAAGGAGGAGTGATGTGGAAACTTGTTTTCTTCACATTGAAAGCAGAAGTAACACATAAAAAAAAATAATGTTTTGACACAGATGATGAGAATCACTCGCTCCGGTCCTGATCGGTGCATCTCGGAGGTGCTCCGCAGCTTCACACCCTTCCTGAGAAGAAAAGCCCCTCTGTGCAGCAGAGGGCTGGTTTGAGTTACAGACGAGAGGCCGCCGGGTTCACCGCCGGTCACCGGAGTTCAGTTACAGACACAGACCTGCTTCTCTGCCGGACCTGCAGCGACCCCGTTTGTTTACCTCTGCACGCCGCCTCAAACGACACAATGTGGCGTCTCTACTGAGGCGAAGTGAAGCTGTTTATTTTATTAGGATATGAGGCTTTTTTCTCAATCGTTTAGTTGTGTGTGTCTGAGCCGGCTGTCCGTCATCTGCAGCCATGTTTATGATAAATAAGTGTGACCTTTCATGGCTGCTTGTATCAGGAGGGCGAGGCCCACTGACTTTCTGCTGCTGCTGCTGCTGGTCTGTGTTTGTCGCTGCCGTCATGCACCGACAGAGCAGTCGGCTGGTAAACAAGTCCCGGAACAGGTGAGCTCACCCCCGTTCACCTGGTTCCCACGGCAACAGGGGATGGAGCAGACAGCCTCTGGAGAGTGGAGGTGGTCCAGGCTTCATTATTTTCCACTCAGCAGCTCTGAAGGAAAACAACAGCTGATTTGAAGTTGATTGGTGATTATATAAATATCAATATTTCCTCTTGGGAATATTAAACATGTAGTTTTCATGTTCCTCCCGTCGAACCTTCCATCCTGGATGCTGTTTTTCTGTCGCCTCCCTCTGCTGTGTGTCCCATCTCTTGTGTGTTATCTCCGTCTGTCCCAGCTGCTGCGGCGCTGACGCACACACACACGTCAGCGCACATGCAGCCTCCGCTTTGTTTGTTTGTTCTCATCGTGACCTCTCTCAGGGGAAGCTGACCTTTCTGTTGCTAACGTTTTTTTTTTTTTTTTCTTCCGTGTGTCTGCATCCATAGCCCCAAACCTCCACCTCCTGATGGCGCCAAGTCCAACCCGTCCAAACGCCACCGCGACCGCCTCAACGGCGAGCTGGACAAGCTCACCAGCCTGCTGCCCTTCACCGAGGAGGTCAGAGCCCGGCTGGACAAGCTGTCCGTCCTCCGCCTGAGCGTCGGCTACCTGAAGGTCAAGAGCTTCTTTAACGGTGAGTGTCCACATCGTGTTTTTAATCTGACAACATTTGGTTAAAAGTGTTGACATGGTTGGAGACGTTTGCAGAAGTGAGGCGTCTGAATCATCCTCAGGAGGAGAGTCTTTGTTTTCTTGTGCTGGTTTCCTGTTTGGAAATTCCACCTTCAATCATTCAAAGACAGCACGGGTTCATAGAAACCGTTTAAACAACATTCAGCGCCTCACCTCTGTGTCACTTTTTGTGGCTTCTCTTACAGGAAGTAGATCATTTATCAAACTGGTTAAAGGGCAAAAGTCTAGACTGCAATCTAATTCAAATATTGAAACATGTGCACGCGTTTTCACACAGTCCCGAGCTGATTTGTACCGTTTTGGCCTGCAGGAGTGTTGTTATTCATGCAGGAGGTAGAAGCCTGAGACACAGGGCTCCTGTTTACTGTAAATGTGTAGTGGTGGTGGAGGGTGGGGGTGTGGCTGTCACCAGCTGAGAGGCTATATCAGTGCATCACTGTGAAATCTGGCCCTTCTGGCTTTACGTCTATTTGGATCGTCCCTCCTCAGCAACAGGAGGTGTGAAGTGGACGGAGAGGAGGCGAGCACGTCTCTGTCCATGTTGTCAGGGTGACGGGACGTCCACAGTGTCCTGTGCAGGAATACAAACGCTGCTTTTATATCAGCGTGTAAAGTAAGGATGAGGTCGTCTCTTTATTGGCACGAGGATGAGGATGAGGATGAGGATGAGGCTTCCTCCCTGTTCTGGCAGCTGATCAATGATTCCCAGGCATTGACTAACAGCTCTATCAGCCCCCCGCAGACACGCTGCAGTGCCAGAGACGCTCGCCGCCTCTTTCATGTGTGCTTTACTCTTCTGTTTCCAGCAGCAGCGACCTGTTGCCAAAGGAAACACGCCCCAGGGCCTGTTGCTTCACACTCATCAATTATTTGGCAGCTCTGGTCACTTAGTGTCGGTCGAACGAATGCATCTGGGAGTCTGGCTACTTTCAGGCCGCGCTGTCACAAGCAGCATCGCAGCTTATTGAGAACAAGACACAGGTTTGGAGGTGTAGTTCTGCCTCCGTAGACGCAGAGATAAGCCTCGCCCAGTCGTCTTCTGCTTGATTGATTACATCCTGACGGGCTGAGAACAGATTTATCAGACACGCTGATTGGTTACTCGCCTGTAAACAACACAAACAAACAGGCAGCATGCAGCAGATCCAGGATTTTATAATGGCTCCCCTCCCCCACACACACCCTCCCTCCCTCTTCTTGGCCACTGATCCGTCACCCTCCCTCCCACCGAGCCCCCGCCCGTTTCCTGTGGCGGGCCCTGCAGCACCCCGGGGCCCCTTTTCCTTCCACTGTTCGTCCCTTTCCTCCTCGGCTCCTATGTCTGAAGTTCACAGCTCCCTCCTCCACCTCCTCCACCATCTCCACCTCAAACAAACGCTGCAGGACTCCAGTTTGTTGTTGCAGCAGGGAGGCCTGTTCGCACGGCAGACCTGCACCAGGACAGCTCAGGGCTTCATGCATTCATAAAACGCCCGACCCCACTTCTTCTTCTTCTCTGCTCCTTCAAAGGCTTCTTTGAAAGCATTGTGATGCACATTTGAGGCTTTGCTCCTGCATTAAAACATCCTCATTACTGTTTTACTTTCTCATTATGTAATGACAGGTTTGTCTGTCCACCTTCAGGTGCTTTAGTGGAACCAGTTGTTGCTTTAATTTCCTGTCATTTATAGCTTTTACTGGCTTTTGTCTGCAGATATTTCAGCGTTCAGCTTTGCTTCATGTTGGAACAGGGTGAGACGAGGCCAGAGTCGATGTGAATTTAAGTGTTAATGTGCAGGTTTCAGGCAGCTCTCCGAGCGTCTATAGCTTCGTTAAGTGTAAAATTAAAGTCCTTTAACTGTCAAATAAAAGCAGAAAATATCACAACTCTGGACGAGAGAGACGGTGAGAATAAAACAAGCGACATCAAGCAGATAAAAGTGAGCCCATAAAGTGAAGTTTACGAGGTGGTTTTAAAGGTTGTGATACAATACAGCTGCTCAAGTGTGAGTGTGTGTGAGACGCAAAGAGGAGATGACTACGAAGACCTGCAGCTGTAGCATCAGAAGATGTTCTGAGAGTGTGACTGCTCTGAAGTGAGCTGTGTGTGGCCTCTGTGCAGGCCAGACGCTGATGGCGGCAGGAGTCTCAATTAGATTAGTTGGACCGACCACACGACCTCTGAGGCAGAGACAGAGCAGAGGCCGCCTGATACATGAGAGGCTGCTCTCTGCTGGGTTTGGTCTGAGCAGTGAAGGCGTTCATTTGTTTGCTAAAATAGTCGTTCAGAGTGTCTGCGGCGTCCATGAGTCCCTCACTGAGACTGTGGCATTGCCAAACGCAGATTTCCCAGCATGTCTTGCAGGGAACAAAGACGACCCAGGAGTGTAAAGGCTCATGGGAAGGTGCGTCAGTCCAGCAGGAAGTGGCTGAGAAAGGAACGCTCTGTGTCTCCGTCCTCTCATCCTCGTCTGTCCCGACGGGCCGAGCCGGAGGACACGGACGGCGGCCTGCTGGGAAATGCCCAGGGGTTTGATCCCGCTTCCAAACCTCACAACACGGGCATTGTTCAACACATTTTCTGCAGCAGACCTCCCTCATGTTCAGGCACGGCTCTGTTTGTGTCCTCAGTGTCTCTTTGTTCCTTCACTCTGTCTTTGCCTCCTCTGACGACAAAGATTATTGTTCACTTAGAAACACTATTTCTCAAATGTAACCGTGCAGCAGCAGCAGCTGCGGGCCGTACATACAACCAGACCCAGGATGGATTCATAAAGCTATACAGGCCGGGGGGGACCCGAGGGGGTCAGAGGTCAAAGAGACACAATAGAAGAGAAATAAATGTAAACAGAGATCAAAAATGTCACCACAACACACAAAGACGAGTAAAAACAACCGAAAATAGACAAATACAAGAAAGGACGCAGTGAATGCAAAAAGACATGCAGCCTGAAAAAGACGATCGACAAAGAAATGTCTGCAAATGGAGAGAGACACAAACCAAGAACAAAAACAACACGGAGACACGAAGCCGGATGACCGGAATCCTCCGAGACGACGCAGAAACGGACCCACAGGTCGCCCCTGAAGACGTTTCTGCTTTGTGTACCTGCTAACAGTGATGAAGACGTGAGAGGACGGTGTGTTTAATGACAGAATGAAACAAAGACGTCAGTGTTGGAGTCAGTGGAGCGTGCACCCACAGAGTATTTGTTTCCTGAAATCTGCATCGAAGGCTTTGAGGCTGCGGCGTTGGCTTCGCTGCACTGATGAGGCCCCGGCTGAGGAGCTCTCTCTCTCTCTCTCTCTCTGGCTGTGGAGACTCGTAATTTGTGGTCTTATAATAGCTCGACTGAACTTCCCTCCTTCTCTGGGCCTCAGGAAACACACACACACACACACACACTTTTTTCTTTGTTACACATTTCTTTTCTCTCTCTCTCTCTCTCTCTGCTTACACCCCCTCCGTCCTTCATGTGTTTTCCAGATGTGTTTCCAGTGGACACATTCAGGCCTCAGTCAGATTTCAGAGAGCGTCTTTACGAACCCCGCGCCCTCGAACGTGACCTCTGACCTGTCTCACAGTGCGATGGAGGCTAGCAGCTAGCTGTGAAACAGCTGAGCTCAGGAATAAATGAAAAGTTAAACGTGACATCTGCAGGGAGGGATGACACAGCTGAGTCAGCTGTTCAATCCTTTTATCACACTTTCCATATTCGACAAGAACTTTCTGTTCAACATTTGAATATTTTTCTGAGTGTGGCCTCAAATCTAAACCTGCAGCTGTTGAGTAAGCAGTAAGGAGACGGCTTTTGTTTTGAACACGCTGCTGCTGCTTTGTTTTTCCTGCTCTGTGACTGACAGGCTGATCAGGCGAGCTGTCGACAGACGCTTACTGGCGCTCTCTCTGTTTGTGGTTGTTGCAGAAGTTTCTCACACAGCGACGTGTAAAACGACAGAAAAAATAACATCTCAGCCGGCCGCGCTGCAGAGCCTGCGTCTGGCAGGAGGCCTGAGCTGCGTAACCGCCGCCAGGAAACAGATGCCTGCTTTAACGGCGTTTGGTGGGACCTGCCTGTGTCCTGAGGCGAAATCAGGCTAAATTATAGAAGGAGGTTTTTTTTGTGCTGCAGGATTCATGCTGGTTATAGAAGTCCTGGAACATCAGGGACTTTTACAGAGCAGAGGTCAGAGGAGTCGCTTCCCCGCTGGCTGGGAAAGACGTGTTTCTAACCCACCCTCCAACATGTGAGAGAAAACCAGCTGGATTATATAAATCCCTCCCAATATTCTTATATTTTCTCTGTGGCTCAGTCTTTGCTGCTTCATCCCATTGTTCAGTGAGGAGGAAGAGAACTGGTTTGAGTCTGAGCATCAATATTTGTATTGGCAGGAGAGACAAAGTCCAACCATGAGACCTTTCAGAGGCTCAAACAAACCGGTTCTGTCAACACAGAGCCGAAGGGAGGTGGAGGTATTAGGTGGAGGTATTCCTCCAACAACTTCGGTTAATATGAATGTCTCTGTCCATTTGTGCCTTTGGACCGTTGAGGGAAGACGTCCCGTGATGTCTCCAGTGTGTCCACCGTGATGGTATCAGACCTGCAGACCCTCTGCTGAGAGGATCGCAGTCAAAACACAGAAAGACACGCGGTCATGTAGGAACCTGCTCAGGCATCTGGGGAAGACCAGAGTGTGTGTGTGTGTGTGTGTGTGTGTGTGTGTGTGTGACATGCGGGCAGGCTGTTTGTACATCTGCTGCGTCCTGTGTTTTAGCTGCTTTATTGATTATTCCTCAGCTTGTTGTGGTGGTGGTGGTGCTCCTGATCTCAGACATCAATAATCAATCACACATGCATGCCTCTCTCTCTCTCTCCTGTCGGTGGCGTCACCTCTGCGGTGGGCGAGCTTTGTTTTTCAGCTGGCAGACAATGAAGCGGCCCCGTCTTCCCCCGCTGACTGATCCCCCAGAATCCTCAGCACCTGACACAAGCAGTGACCGGCTGTTACACTGTTACTACTGCACCTTGTCGTGATCTTTATCGCATCTATGCAAATGATGTGATTTGCATCCGTGTCATGCTCAGCTGTCCTCACAAAGTTCAAACAGAACGGGTGCAGGCAGCCCTCACAGGCTCTGAACGCTGTGCAGAAGTCACCGGCTCTCTGGGGGAGCGGCCGTCTGTCTGAACAGAGGTCGCCTCATTGTTTACCTGTGCAACAGAGACAGCTTGAAACCCCAAACCACAGAGCACCTCTCACCGTCCAGGGGGAGGGGGGGGACCCAGCAACCAGACACAGCAGCACACAGACAGAGCCTGAACTTCATGAACAGCAGCGCGAGTGCAGGTCTGGAGCTCCGTGTGCTCGTCAGTCAATCAGGGGGAAGATGTAGAGTGTGTTGACTAATCTCTCCCCTGAGTCTTACAGGAAGTAATGTTTGTCAGAGGAAGCTAGGGTGGGAGGAGGCTGTGCTGGAGAGAAAGGTGTCTGCTAACCTCTGATCCACAGCTGGGGCTAAACAGGGCTAAAGGGGGCATGAAGCCTGCAGCTCAGCCAAAGACTCCGTGTTTTGGTCATGTGACTGCTGGTCACATGTGGGTCGGTCGTGGCTTCCTGGTTGTGCCGGGTGTGTTTTCACAGCTCTGCAACATGTAAAGGAAGCAGCAGGTCTGTGCCCAGCCTTCATCCTCCATCCTGCCCTCCTCACCCTCACTGTACACGGTGATGCTGCGGGGTCAGGTGCTCAGGTTTCTCAGGGTGTTGTTGGTGAAGCTCGGAGCGGCCATGATCTCATTTTCCTCTGAGGAACAAGCTGCTTCCTGACTCCACTTCCTCTGTATCGACCCAAACGTGTCGGTCAGCGTTAGCATCTCCGTGAGCTGTGGATGGACGCTCCAGCCAGGCCGTGTGATTGGTCGGAGTCACTCTCCAGCAGAGCTCGTTAACAGTCTGGATTGTTTTTGGACGGTTTTATGTTGCTGTCGTCGCTCCGGGGGGAAATCTTGATGTCCAAGTACCTCTGAGGATGTTTTTCGTTAAATCACTTTGTCTTTGATCGGGTGGGATTGAACTCCACCACAAATCACTGACATAATGGCAATATTGACGTGTTTCTTCTGTTCCACTGCAGCATATGGAAGCTATTTATTTGATTTCACATTCTGGGTGCATTTGCTTTTATAACAAGAGTTTGATGGATTAGTAGGCGTGTTTCCACCTGCTACAGGGCTCAGCTAATTAATGCTTAATGCTTCACAGAGTGGGCCTCCTTTCTCTCAGCCTCATGATCAATGTGTGTGGGTTCATTGTTCAAGTTAAATGTACACGCTGTCTCTTGTTTGTGACACTTTCTGGCTTGTAAACGTGATTTGTGTTGTTGTTTTGTCACGGTGTGTCACTGTAAACACAGCAGAGCGTCTCTCCTGACAGGCTGCTGTGGGAGGTCGCCACATGTTTTTTTTCACTTTTGCACTCAGACCCGGAGCTTTAAATCACCACAGCCGCCACAGCAGAGACGGCTTCTCCACCTGCAGCACTCACAGCAGGGTGGTGATATTGACTTTGGGAGTGTGCTGCAGGACTTCCCTGCACCCGTCTGCAGCTGCAGCAGCAGCGCTGGCCCTTTTAATGACAGGGAAGTGAGTTTGGTTAGATTTTTTTTTATGGTGGAAAATTACTGGCAGGCCGTCGACCCCGCCCCTCTGCTTATGAATGAGAGTTTACACAGGCAGAGAGGCAAGTATGTGTCGGCCATCAAGGAAAGGAGAGGCTGCCAGGCTGCAGAGAGACACCCTCAGCCTAAGATCTGTGTCATGTGACTGCTGCTGCTGTGTTTCACAGACACACCGAATGTAAACATTAATCTCAGCAGAAGCAAACTGAAGGCTAATAATACAGCCGATGAGCTTCTCCAGTGTAATCTGCAGTTTACATCGTCCTACATCAGCCATTGTCTCTCACAGATTATCATCTCTCTGTCTTCTCCTCAGAGACACTTGACTGAAGAGAAGCCGGCTCGGTCTGTCCCCCTCCTCCTCCTCCATCCCTCCCCGCGGTTCCTGCGGTTGTTTCCGGGAATATTTTTAATCTCTGGAATCAAAGTTGTTTAATTGATAGGGATGTGCACCACAAGTGAAGGCAGCATGGTTTGAAGGAAAAGAGAGAGAGGGTAGAGGTGGGTTGGATTGAGCCTGCGTCTCCGTCTCCGTCTATTTTTTTTGTTTTCTTTCTGTGTTCTGTTTCTCTGTCTCTGATCGGGCGCCAGAAAAAAGAAAAACAGAAAATTTGAAGTGTCCCCCGGAGCAGAGAGGTGTGTGTGTGTGTGTGTGTGTGTGTGTGTGGAGAGGCTGTCTGCTGAAATCTGCACAGCTACACTCTGACACCATGCAGAGGTGGTAGTTTCACTTTGAACTGAGTCTGTTTCCACTTCTTCGTGTGGACATGTTTTCACTGTTCGGTGCTGATACACTGCAGCGTCACTGCTTCACGTTAGTCAGCAGCGCGCTGTTGCAATCTCTGAACGGGACATGCACGCCATGGGTTTGTGCTTCGATGGTTAAAGCACAGCAGGAAATCAAAACCACCTCAAACACACAGACACCGTAATAATTCATCATCTGTGGTGTGTGATGGTTTATAATAGATAATCCCAGCTGTAAGTGTTGGTGTGTCGCAGCAGGATTCACCATGAATCAACAGATCAGATCATAAATCCGCTCTGACGGGGGTTTGCTCATCACATGTCAGGCCCTTTTTTTTAAGGAAACACAGAACCTTCAGCAGATGATGAGGCCGGGTCCACCTGGACGGAGCTCCAGAGACGTGAGCTCACGTCTGTTTGGAGCTCTGTGTTTTTGTGGCAGCTCCGGTGATCTTCGCCGCGTCGCTCGTCTTGTTTACATACTTGAGCGCCGGCAGATGAAAGAGGAGCCGGCGCCTCCTTCCAGCTGGTTCAGACATGTCGACAAACTGGCCGTCATCGCTGCTGGCCCAAACACCAAAACAATGGCTGCAGATGCTGCGGAGCGGCCGCTTTAACCCTTTACTTAACCTGCATCCTCCATCACTTCACCTCCGTCACAGGTCAGAGGTCTGCTTCCAGTTTGTCCCATTAAGACACGTCCAGGTGGACGTTTGTTCTACTTCTTCCTTACTGCGCACACACACACACACACACACACACACACACACCCCTCCAGCTGTGTGGAGGTAGCTCATCATGTGTTTCCCATTGGGGTCGGCGTGTCGCAGCAGCTGACGGGCTCTTGAGCCGCTCAGCGTCCATGTGCGCTGCACTCCTTTTTTTAGCCGTGCTGTGTGTATTTTTAGGAGCTCTGGTGGACGGACAAATTAAACCTGTCGCGCCGCCATGCTGGAAGAGGGAGGTGAGAGATTCCCGGCTCAAGACACTGGACAGATCCGGTGTCTTGAAGTGGATTTGGCTCATTTGCCCAGAGATAACACCCACCACACACACACACACTGTGTTTTTGCTTTGGTTCTTGTTGTTGAGGGACTTTTTGTACTTGTGGGCGTGTTTTAGCACGTCACTGCATCTTTGTCGTCCAATGTTGTCCTTATAAAGACGACGCTTTGAAGATGCAGACATTTTTCTTGGACCGTGATGCGTCAAAGCCACAAACTGGCACCTGTCCAGCGTGCATTTAAGACAGATGACGCTTGCAGGCCTCGCAGCCTTGTTTCCACTGCGGTGGATGGGGGTGCTGGTTTGCAGTGGACTCCTCTGCCATCTTTGATGCAAGACGGCAGCGTTCCCATGTCGTCCTCCAGCCAGCGGGCAGGCGTCTTCCTCTGTTCAACCAGCAGTGTTTACTGACACGAAGTCACGCTCGGCTGATGATCCCCTGAGCCCCCCGTTCTGTGGTGATTACCAACCAGAGGCTCTGTCGCTGCGTCTGGGGACGAGTCCCCGCCGCCTCCGGTCCCTCTCTGGACTCTTGTTTAGGTTGGGTAGAGCTCTGTGGCGAGGCCGACCCGGAGTTTACATTAGACGGCTCTCATTCCAAAACACTATAAATCTATTTAGAAAAAGAAAATGGATGCCTGATGTCTGCTGCTCAGTAATAATGACGCCGCAGGCTCCGACTTTCATGTCAGAGAAGGTGTCGTCTTCGTCTTCTGCAGAATCAGAGTCGGGGATCTTCGCTGTTTCCACTTCACAGTCAGACTGACGAACTCGGTGACATTATCTGAAGATTCTGGAGAAATAGAAAGTGCCTGGTTGCCATGGAGACAATCCAGAATATTTCATAATAAAGTGTGTTTGACGTAAAGCGTCCCGATTAGACGTTTAATCAAACCACAGGAAATGCACTGTGTCAAAAGAGGAAGCTGCTCAGGAAATAACATGATGGAGTTCCACAAACACAAGTCAGCATGCACTGGTCTCACATGGTCTCTCCGTTTTAATAAACCGTCACCTGATTTCTCTCGTGGTGTTGTCTCATAAAGACAAAATCTCTGGTACAATCTGAGCTTCACTCATCACTGATGCCACATTTTGTCTCCTTCTCTCATGTCTGATGTCCCTCCTCTGTCCTGCCCTGCTCTGCTGCAGGTAAGACAAACAAACCTTCAGAGTGCTCTGCTTACATTCAGCTGCAGCTTTCAGGTAGTAGTAGTAGTAAGAGTTCTTTGACTGGAGTCATGCAGACGTGCAGGAACAAACCCGCCCGTCCTGTCGGACTGCATTCATCTCTGAGAGAGAGCGTCCTCACACGTCCTGTTTATTTATGCATGTCACACTACAGTTAATCACTAAGATAAATAAGAATAAAACAAGAGGCCATTTTTTAAATAAACATTCCCCCCATGCTGAATTCTCCGTCATGTGACTGCCTCAGTCGTGGCTTCCTGGTTCTGCACAGAGGGGTGCAGAGGTTCTTTTATTTGAGGTTGGACGAGTCCAGTTTGTGCACGACGTGAGAGGATATTAAGTGTCGTCAGCGCTTAACATCTTTGTCGTGTTTGTTCAGCGCAGAGTGCAGAAAGATGGAGTGTGCAGCTGTGATCGGAGGACGGTGAGGGCTGCTGCTGTTTAATAAAGGACCGATATTGGCTCCATAGATCGGGTTTCCATGGTTCTCACTCGCAGCTGTGCAGATGTGCAGTCTGGATTTGATTGTGTGGCCGCAGGGAGTGAACAGCAGAAACACAACACTTTAGTTTATTAAAGGCTGCTCATATCGTCTGCTCTGTATTGGCTAATTGCTTTTTAAGTGGAGCCAGTTCACACTGCCTCCGTCTGCACTTCAGTTGTGTGTTTGTGTGTTTGTGTGCGTTATCAGTTGGAGATGTGAAGCCTGGGGTTTTAAAGCTTTGGTTGTGTATGAAGGCTTGTGTGTCGGTTTCCTGTTCACCTTCCTCAGAATGACACAAAGGTGTGAAGTGGATGGAAATAATGAACTGTCATTGATGCAGTGTGTGTGTGTGTGTGTGTGTGTGTGTGTGTGTGTGTGTCACCACAGTGGCAGCTCAGTGCTACCACTTCCGCTTCGTGGCACCCACAGCACGTGGCTTCACCATTTTGAGGGTTTTAAAGTCGCAGGCAGCGGCGCCGACCGACCCTTTGTTTGGTCCTCACTTGACAGACGTCTGAACTCTTCAGTCCACCTTAAAAAACTTCCTGGATGACACATGCAGGTTGCTGATGTCACTTTGCAGAAGCTCCTCTTGGGTTTCTCTGCCCACCAACCGTGTGGAGGCAGGAAGCTGCTGAGGTCGGCTGGGTTTTCCTCTGATTCACCCGCTTTTAAAAAAAAAAAAAAAAGGAAAATTAAATATGCAAATGCAGCAGATGGCTGTGTTCTTATCAGATATTTAAATTAATGATGTCACTGGGGGGGCCTTAATTACCGTAAAACAAATCCTACTTCCTTTATGAGTGGACAGGAAGCAGCAGGCCTCATGGGAAATGTAGTCTGAGTGTGGAGGAAAGTGTCTGTGGTAATCATTGATGTTCCTGCATTCAGGTTTCTCAGAGCCTTAAAAAATAGTGTGTGTGTGTGTGTGTGTGTGTTAGGAAGGAAAGAGAGAATCTCTGGCAGAGGAAGCTTATCGCTCAAGACATGATCAGACACACACACACACACACACACACACACACACACCCTGCAGAGAACAGATTAAATCCAGCCAACTCCTCTGATCAAACTGATAGTGTTTCCATGTAACACACACACACACACACACACACATCACTCCTGTTTTTTGGTGTATGTGTGTTGCATACTTTTACATGTGTTTTCACGTTTGTATGCATTAGTTGTATGTAGTGTGTGTGTCTGTGTGTGTGTGTGTGAATCTCTGCAGACTTTATGTCATTACACACACATGTTATATAAGACCCGATGTGCTGGGCTCCGTTCTTCTAACCCTTTCACTCGGGTTCCTGAGTTCTGACAGGAGTGAGACCTCTGCAGCAGAAACTATCCCTCAGGCCTGAACAAAACATCTTTGAACAGCCAGCACCCCCCCCCCCCTCCCTCTCGCTCTCTTGTCTAAATAAACTCTTTACACGCAACGCCACTGGCTGCCTGCCGAGCCCGTCTGCTGCAAAGACCGCCTGTCAGTCAGCACTCAGGGTTACAACCAAGACCGCCAACCGCTGCTCAGGGCCCGCCAGGAACTCCTTCACATCTTCCCATCTGCCCAGTGAGCTAGCTAGGTTAGCAGCTAGTTTCCTGTCTTGTTGACCTGGGTATTGATAATAAAAACAGCCTGATTAGCGACTGGTTGACCGGTGAACGGACACAGATAAAGGAGATGTGTGAGGTGGAAAAAGCCGGGCAGATAAAAATCATCTTTATCAAACTTTCCAGCGCCGCTCTCAGCTTTCATCACACTCGCACGTCGCGATGATGTTTGGGCTGAAGAGCCGTTCACACAGAGATCAAAGTGCAGTGGCTGCTGAGGCTGGCTGAGTCATGCTAATAAGGCTTTACAGGATTAAAATTATAGCTGCCACTGGCAATAACAACAATTACAGAGCCTGCTCCGCTAACACTTGAAGTTGTCACCATGTTTCTGCTTCAAGACAAATTGCTGTAGTGAGAAACAAATGAATGGAGGTTTGGTTGGAAGGCTGAAGTGTGTATAAAACAAATAGAAATATAGAAAGAAGGAGCTGGGTATGAACGTATCGTTCCTGGAAATGCCGGAGCTGCAGTCCTGGAAAGGAGCGGTGTGGGTTTGGCTTTGAGCTGCTTTCCTGAGCTGCTGCGGTGCAGAGTTTGGTTTGCAGCATGGAGCAGGAAGGAGAACAGAAAGTGGAGAACATGCAGATCAGGCTGCTCCCAGATTCATCGATTTCTGAAGCAGGCTTGATGCAGACGGACGCCTGCACAAAAATAGCCTGTGCTCCTATTTCCAGCTTGATTACTTAGTAGTGTTGTGTGTGTGTGTGTGTGTCTATGTTTGTATACAGTGTGTGTGTGTGTGTGTGTGTGTGTTGGGGGTGGTTTCCTGTCCTGAATGGGTCCATGGCACGACAGCGATAAGAACTACCGGAGCTACATTATGCTTCAAACTCCATTACAGATTACTGGCTGTTGCCCCCCCCCTCCTCCTCCTCCTCTTCCTCCTCCTCCTCCTCCTCCTCCCCCTCCTCTTCCTCCTCTTCCTCCTCCTCCTCCCCCTCCTCTTCCTCCCTCCTCCTCCTCCTCCTCCATATCTTTACTCTTCTGTTTATAAATCTCTCCACCCTCCTTTTACTTTCTCCTTCTCTCTCTTTTCAGCTCCTCTCTTATTGTCCTCTTGCTCCTCATGCACCTCCTGCTTGTTCTTTCCTCCTTTCACCTCCTTATACCTCTGCTCCCCTTCCTCACACCTCCTCTCTGCACTCCACGTTTCACTCCTCCTCCTTTTACAAAATATCTACCTTTGGCATCATCCTACTTTCCATTGCTCTTCTTTTCCTTTTACCTCCTCCACTTTTCACTCTTTACCCTCCTCCTGCTCCTCCTCCTGCTCCTCTTCCTCCTGCTCCTGCTGCTCCTCCTCCTCCTCCTCCTCCTCCTCCTGCTCCTCCTCCTGCTCCTCTTCCTCCTCCTCCTCCTGCTCCTCCTCCACCTCCTCCTCCTCCTCCTCCTGCTCCTGCTGCTCCTCCTCCTCCTCCTCCTCCTCCTCCTGCTCCTGCTCCTGCTCCTGCTCCCTCGTCAGTATCTACTGTATAACAACATGTAGCAGTTCCAAATTGGAGAACATGTAATCATGCAAAGCATTCAAAAGCCAGTGAAGGCATATCAGACGCTTTGGCAGCTTCCACCACTGTGTGTGTGTTTGAGTGAGTGAGTGTGTGTGTGTGTGTGTGTGTGTGTGTGTTGCTCACACAATAATCTTGCTAAATGCTTTCCCTCTCTCTCTCTCTCTCTCCGTCTTTTCCTACACCGGCCTCCTTCCTTTCCTTTCTCAGCTCAGGATGCCGGGGGTTGAAAGTTCGCACGCGAGGCTGAGTGTGTGTGTTTGTGTGTTAGTGTGTTAGTGTGTGTGTGTGTGCGCTTTTAAAAGTAAGCAGCAGCTACATCAAATTAGCCGTGTTTCCATGTGTTGTGTTGAATCGAACAAAGTGCCTTCCTGCACCGCAGACATTGTTTTCGCTCTTTCTTCAGCTTCTCCACAAAATACACACAAACTCTGTTGGAGATGAACTCCCCCCAGCTCAAGGAGTGATGGGTGTATGTGTGTGTGTGAGGGTGTGGTGGGTCGTGTGCAGTATCAGCAGAGGCACCCGAAGGTGACCTGCCGTTCAGACAGAGGAATGTAAACGCTGAGACGTCTCCTCCATCTCCATCGTCCTCCCCCTTTCAGTAGCAGGAAGAGCAGGTTGAGGGGCTGGAGGAGCAGTGTGTGTCTGTGTGTGTGTGTGTGTTTTTGGTTTCTGTATACGTTTACATCACCCTGACCTAGTTTTAACGTACAGAGCACGTTGATCCGCGACTTTATGGATTATTCCAGGAAGTGACTGATGCGGGACTAGAACAGAATAGAATAGAATAGAACAAGCATAACGTCCGTCAACAACGCTCTGCGTCTGCATGAGTGGAAATAACTCTCTGTACCAGCAGGGGGCGGTAGTCTGTATTCAAGGGTCAACCACGCAAACAGGAAGCAGCGTTTGTTCACACCTGTCTGTCGGTGTCTTGTTAAGATGACCTGAGTGCAGTGCGGACCCCTGCTCCTCCTGAGACGTCGGCGTGTTGTTGACCATTTTCTGGTGGGTGCGGCCAGCAGTGAAATAGCTGTGGTTATCAAAGTGAGACTTCTAACCGCAGAACAGGAAGTCTCTGTAACGACACTGACGGAGGAGGAGGAGGAGGTGGAGGAGGCAGAAAGAAAAGCAGTTAGAAAACAATAGTGTGAACACATGAGTGACAGCTTTACAAGCCGAGTGCAGGAGACGTTAAATAAACCTTCACCAGGTTCACTTAAACTTAAAGAACAAAACAAAACAGGGCCGTATGAATTATTATTTTCATGTGAAATACAGCTCCCCCTAATGGACGGATTCCATGTGGTCTGTTCCACATTGAAGCCAAGTGATCAAAGGGACAGTAACATAACAGGAAACATGTCAGAGGCCCGCAGAGCGGAGGCAGAAGCTCCCGGCTCTGGAGGCCTTCTCCATTTCCAAACCCGACAAGTCCTCGCCGCTCATGTCCAAACCTGCTCCGCGAGGATCAGAGAGCGAGCTGCACTGAGAGAGAGAGAGAGAGAGAGAGAGTGTTGGTGATCCCGATCTCCTGTCACCCCTCCTCCTCCATCCTGCCGTCCACAGAGATGGAGAACAATGACTCCATTCAGCTCTTGGGTTTCAAAGTCGAAAGAAAAACCACAAAGTGCTTTAGAGCGAGTGTTGGGAAATGGAGGGATGGGGTGGAGGTGGGGGGTGGAGGGGATTCACAAATATGATAGAGGGAAAGGAGAGATGAGGAGGGAGGAGGGGGGAGCCGGTCCAGAATGACTTCATGTGCTGTGAGTTTAGTGACGGAGGTCAACGAGTACAGCGAGCGGTTTGTCTCCGACATGGTGAATTATTAATAAACGTGTTCTGTGTAGTTTAAAATATTCCAATCACATTCATTGATGATCATTTTGTTGCCATAATTGATTAAAACATGTATATTTAGTCATGCTAACGGCGGGCGGCTAGCTGAGCACTGCAGGGCCTCTGCTTCATTAAAAGTCATAGAAGAAGAAGTGGGGGTGGAGGTGGTTTCGGGGGTTTCTCCTGTTTTACGAGTGTTCTGGAAGCTGGTAGGAGTCAGCTGCTTCTTGTTAAATGTCTGCGTTGGGAGGGTGGAGGTGAATGAAGCGGGTTTCTAACCACGTCAGAAACAGAGCTGGGAGTTCCCCAGGGCACCTGCGGCGCTCCTCCGGGGTTTTATTTTCACCGCGCTGGTCTCCGTCTCTGCAGCGAATCTGTGCGCTCCGTACTGTTTTGAATCTTTTCGCTCTTTTTCTGTCTCGTCTTTTAGCACTTTCACACTTTTTCTGTCACACACCTCGTGTCTCTCTGGGACTAAAATAGCTCATTGTTGTCGTACTTTTAGACGCCGAACCACTAAACCAGATCGCCTCTAGCTATGAGTGTGTGAGAGGCCTCAGCTCTGAGCATGCCTCGACAGATGCCCCCTACACACACACACACACACACACACACACACACACACACACTAAGGCATGAGTGAAACTGAAGACAAAGACACACACTCTTGAGAATTCTTACGTGTAGTTTTGGGTGACATACATCTTTACCCAGTATTTCTTAACCCACACACACACACACACACACCACATGTTGTTGGTGTTATGTGTGTGTACAGCTGGCTTATCATTCATTCTGACTAATGTGTCAGCAGGTCCCATCCTGTCCTGTTTCTGTTTGGACTGCAGCTCAGTTCTTCACAGCGACTGTCACTTTTTTCAGGACGATTGAATTTAGACGCTTTGTGTGCTGCACACACAGACACACACACAGACACACACACGGTCCTCAGGTGTTGAAAAGTGCTGCAGAGGAAAAGACGATTCATAAGTCACATTAAGCGGCGAGCAGAGCGTGCCATGGGAGCAGTAAAGATTTGGCGTGGACCCTCCACTGTCAGGAGGAGCACGGGATTAAAAATGTGACGCCCGATATGTCGACACATGAGGGGAAGTTCAGCCGGGGGCTGCCCGCTGATACTAAAGCTGTGTTTTTATTTGCTCTGATAAACACGAGCAGCTCCTCCGGCTCCAGGGTTTATTTCTGTGTTTGTTCCATAACTTCAAATTATGTGTTCCCGTCATATTTTCATCCATCTCTGCACCAAATAGTTTTTAGTGTTGGCTGGATTTCCTGCCACAGCCTGGAAAAGTGACCTCTTTGATATGAAATGTAACGCTGCGTGCCCGGTTTTACCCACACGGGTGCATTTAGTGTGTTTGGTCGTCCTCTGGCAGCTTCCAGGAAAATGATCCAGCTCTGCTTCTTCTGGCCTCTTTATGATATTAGTCATGTAGCTTTGAAGAAGACAGGATGATGCTACGCTAAGCTAACATCAGAGAATGAGAACAGCTGCACTTTAAACTCGTTGCTTTCACTCTGGAATGATTCTGCAGATACAAAAACAGATCGATCCACCACTTCCAAAATGGCCGCCTCCCCTGCTGTGTTTGGAGGAAGTGCAGAGGCCAGCGGGTGGTTTTGTGGCTCTGCCTGTTATCCTGGTCTGAGCCAGCCGCCGAGTGTTTGGCCTCACGGAGCAGCGTGCAGCCAGTGAAGGCCTGAGATGTGTTTTTGTTGTTTTCTTAATTAATTGGTCTTTTTTTATCCAAACATCTTTGACTCCAGCACCTGCTTCCTCTCTCTCACGATATTTTAGGGCCCTTGTTTTTTTTTCTGTTGTTTTTCTGCTGCTCTGCTGGTGATAACAGCAGCCTGATAAACACCAGAGGAGGAAGAGGAAGAGGAGGAAGAGCCGAGTGACAGTGTTGTAAGACGACAGGAAACATCAGGCGGCTCCACCCTGATAGAACAGAGACAGAGATGATCTGTTTTTCTCATGTTTCACCACATATTTCTGTGAAAAGGTTTCCAATATGGCTGCCTCCTGTGTGAGGACCCTCACTAAATGTTCTTCCTCTTGTGCAGCCACCATGAAGGCCGGGCAGAACAGCTCCAGCTGGACCAGCGAGCGGAGCCTGATGTTTGGAGCTAACGTCCAGAGCACGATGGCGCCGCCCTCCTCTGCCTCCACAGCCTCCATCCCTGCCCCCTCCTCCTCCTCCATGGCGACCTCCCTGGACGGGGTCAGCTTCTTTGAGGGAGACCTGCTGCTTCAGGTAACTTGGAGAACATGCGTGGGTGTCTCACAAATGAACACACGTGCTTTAATCCTTCGTTTGTGTGTCCCTGCAGGCGCTGAACGGCTTCGTGCTGGTGGTGACGGCCGAAGGCTACGTCTTCTACACATCGCCCACCATCCAGGACTTCCTCGGCTTCCACCAGGTAAAAACCTCAGCAGCACAAGAGACAAAAAAACAGCTCTCCGAGATCTCATATCACATAATCAGCGTGTGACATCATGCCTGGGAACAGAGCGCTCTCTGTGAGGACAGACTAAATCTGGACACTGGCTGATTTGTTTTTCTTCTTGGAGCTCCATAAATGATAAAATCAGCCGGTTTAAGGAGGAACAACCTGTTTCCACTTCACCGACCTCTTGAACTCTCGTGTTCCTCTTAAAACGTGCTTCAAAGTGACGCTTGAGCACGTTTGCTCTTCAAGCAGACGGTTTCAGTTCACGTTTGTATTTCAGTGAACATGTGAACACGCTGTTCTCCTCTGTGAAGCAGTCGGCGAGCGCGCACACACACACACAGTGCTTCCTGCCGGTAGAACACACACGTGGTGAGAATTCAGATGTTGGGCTCCTCAGGTCCGCCCCACCACCTCTCTCCTTCAGCCCAGGAGTCCCTGCATCCTTCAGGGGGTCAGGGTCAGGGACGTCACCCTGTCATGGTCAGATATGCCGATTCGCTGCACATAATCTATAAACTATTGTCAATCACTGAATCAACAGCATTCAGAACATGCCTCAGCTGGTCAACATGCCTATAAGGGACGTGTGTGTGTGTGTGTGTGTGTGTGTGTGTCATGAGAACTGAGCTGCTTTGTTGGCTGTGAACTCTTGACTTGTAAACACATCCACATTTGAAGCGGGGTTAAAGATGTCTGCCGTCTGGGAAAGACAGGAACGAACAGAATTGCCTGGGGAGAGTGCACGTGGTAAACACACACACACACACACACACACACACACACACACACACACACACAGCAGTGTTTTCATGTCCAGGTCAGGATGCTGATCGGGGCAGGAAGTGTCTGAAATTTGGGTTTCAGCAGCTGTTTGGCTGCTTATCAGCATCATGGAGTGTATTAATAGAGCAGCTGCTGCATGCAGAATGCTCAGCTTGGTTGTTATTGTTGCATTAGATGTGTGATTGTGTGTCAATCCCGACTAAGGAGCAGGCAGCGCCGCTCACAAAGGAGGGTTTTGTGCGGCGTGTTTGTCGACGGTTGAGTAACAGAGGTGTGGTTCACTCGGCACCTCTGCACAACCACGGCTCTGTTTCCAGCTGAGGTGTGCGGCGTTCACGGAGGAGGGGGAGGAGCGGGCCTGTGTTCATATATTCATGTTTGTGTCTGTTTCAGTCCGACGTCGTCCATCAGAGCGTCTTCGAGTTGATCCACACAGACGACCGAGCGCTCTTCAGGCGGCAGCTCCACTTCTCCCTCAACCCGCCCTGTGACGGTGCCTCCAGCCCCAGTAAGTCCTCCGGTCCATCAGTGGGGAAGATGTGATTTTATTGTTGATATTAATAAATGGAGGAGAAGTTATAACCACGCCGTCTGTGCTGCAGGTGAACAGAACAGCGCTGAGATCAGCACCAACATGATCACCTACGACCCGCAGGTCATACCTCCAGAAAACTCCTCCTTCCTGGAGAGGAACTTCTGCTGTCGCTTCCGCTGCCTGCTCGACAATTCCTCCGGCTTCCTGGTAACACGCACGCCTCATCAGAACACACGCCACACGTCCCATCAGAACACACGTCCCATCAGAACACACGCCACACGTCCCATCAGAACACACGCCACACGTCCCATCAGAACACACGCCCCATCAGAACACACGCCCCATCAGAACACACGCCCCATCAGAACACACGCCCCTCTAGAGGTCAGAGGTCACTGACAGCGTCCTCTCTTGTCTTCAGGCTCTGAACTTCCGCGGACGCCTGAAATTCATTCACGGTCAGAACCGGGTGTCGGAGGACGGGAAGCTGGTCCCTCCGCAGCTCGCGCTGTTTTCGATCGCGACGCCGCTGCAGACGCCCTCCATCCTGGAGATCCGCACCAAGACACTCATCTTCCAGACCAAACACAAGCTGGACTTCACGCCCATGGGCATCGACACCAGGTGAGGCTGACAGCGACGCAGAAGTCTGTCGCCAACAGAGGTTTTTCTGTTGACGTGACCGATGGTGACGACTCTGTTTCATCCACAGGGGGAAGGTGGTGCTGGGTTACAATGAGGTGGAGCTCTGTATGAAGGGTTCAGGGTATCACTTCATCCACGCCGCTGACATGATGTACTGCGCCGAAAACCACTTAAGAAGTGAGTCCGATGTCTCTACAGCAGGCCAAACGTGTAAAAAGTCTTCAGTGTGACGATGGGTAATTCTGTCTCTTTGTCCAGTGATGAAGACCGGGGACAGCGGCTTCACCGTCTTTAGGCTGCTGACCAAAAACCAGACGTGGGTCTGGGTGCAGGCCAGTGCCAGGCTGGTCTTTAAAGGGGGGAAGCCGGACTTCATCGTGGCCCGGCAGAGAGCGCTCACGTAAGTCTGCGGCTGATAATTCATGTGGAGTTTGTGTGAGCCGGCTGAGAAGTGACGCCTGTCGTCTGTTTCCACCTCAGAAACGAAGAAGGAGAGGAGCAGCTCCGCCTCCGGAGGCTGCAGCTGCCCTTTAACTTCGCCACTGGAGAGGCGCTGCTGTACGACACCGCCCCGAGCATCGACATCCCAGACCCGTGCTCCGCCCCCAAGCAGAGGAAGATGGACAGCTACTCCGTGAGCCGCGACTCCATCCTGGGCTGCATGCTGAGTCAGGACCAGTCCATCTACTGTGAACACAACAGTGCCAACACGCTCAGCTCCCTCAACGACATGGCCTTCAAGGACACGCACGCCACCGTCAACGTTCCCGGAGACGCTGCGTCCAAATCCGCGGTTGGAGGCCTTGTGAAGCCGGAGGCCACTGTTCAGGACATGGTGGAGACGCTGCAGGAGATCCTCGGGGACGGCGATCTGTCTGAAACTCTGGAAGTGGGTCCTGACGAGCTGAAGAGCTGGGAGAGCACCCTGCTGAAGATGAACTTCAACAGCTGCGAGTTCAGCGACAACCTCAACGACATCCTCAGCAACGACATCCTGTCCTACGTGGAGGAGCAGCTGAGGAAGGAGGGCGGGCTTCAGCTGCCCGATCAGCTGGACGACGTCCCCACCTACCTCTCCTCTCTGGAGCTCCAGACCGTGGAAGCAGATCAGGACTTTGGCTGGCCTCTGGAGCCTCCGAACCAGCTGATATCCAACGGAGGGATGATGGAACTGAGCCACCTGGACTTTCCGGGCCTTCAGCAGAGCTTCCCTGCTCCTCTCCAGCTTGGCGCCCCAGTGACATTTAACTCCTCGTTGTCCAACGTGTGCCCCCAAACACAGAATCCACTGATAACCTTACAAGTCAACGCTACCGACAACAACCTGGCAGCGTTCCCGCTCAGACCGACCAATCCGCTTCTCCCCAACCAAATGACTCAACCAATCCAGAACCAGCTTCAGATGAGGGCGCCCAACCAGCCCGTCATCCTCCCGGACCAAAACACGGACAGACAGTTAAACGCAGTGTTCACCTTCCAAGGCAACCAGTGGAATTCCAGCTCCAACCAGGTGGAGAACGTGGATATTTCAAACCACCCGTCCCTGCCCAGCTGTCTGCAGGGCCGCTTCCCCCTGCAGGCGCAGAACGGTGTCAGTCAGAGGCAGGCGTGGCCTCTGGAGCAGCAGCAGCTCCACCAACAGATGGCCGCCTGCCTCAAACAAATACCCAGAAACCCCATGGACGTCGGTGCCGTCGGCAGGCAGGTGTTCAGGACTCCCGAAACTCGAGGCGCTCCGGGTCCTGTCCCGCAGGATGCAGAGCCCCCGCCTGCGCAGAGATGCATGTTCAGAAACGCCCCGCCGGCCGCACCCGTGAACGGAGTGCACCACGCCAAGATCGCCTCCAAACCCTCCTGCTTCTACCAGGCCGGGTCTGCGCCGGGCGTGGCGGCGATCCCCGACGAGGCCGTGCTGTCCTGCCAGGTGGCTGCTGGTCTGACCCAAAACGGCGTGCTGACACATCAGCAGCAGTATCTCAGCTTCAGCGACCAGGCGCAGGTAAACCACCGCACAGCTCGTCCAAACACGCATCACCGCCATGTGGTCCCTGCTTCCCAGTGTCACCTCTTTGTTCTTTCCACAGATCAACAACCATCCAGTCGACAGGAATGTGAACGCGTGCTACTCGGAGAACAAATAGGAACCAGCCGCCGCTATGTCACCTGCACGGCAGAGGAACACGGACTGAAGCGCTCGCTAAAAGGAAAAGACTCCTGTCTCTAAAAAAACATGGACTGAGGAACAAGATCCAAAACAAGACGCCCCTCCTCCTGGATTTTACTCTGATTCAGACGGAGGAACATCATTTTAAAAAGCTCACCTGGATTTTACCAAAAAATAAAATAACAGAGGAACGTTGATCTGAACACTTCTCAGGAGCCCCTGGACCAGAACACCCACCATATTTTATATTCCCTGCTTCTGTTTGACGGGAATAATCATGGAGGATTCATAGTGCAGCGGGTCGCACCCACGGCGTGACGGCTGTGCTCTGACCTGCAGAGGTAAATATGTTTCAGCTCGCTCGCTGACAGGAAGCTGAGAAAACACGGACAATCCGACAGCTTATCAATCAGATCAATCAAGAAAGTGATCACAGCAAACTGTACGGGCTCATCACCGCCCCCCTGTGGCTGGAAGGCAGACGCGCCCCCCCCCCTCTTCCTGTGAAGTGCCTTCTCCTGCTGTTGGTAGCACATATTAGCAACGCACAAGCTCTTTATTTTACAGTGAGATTTACAAGAGGAACCCGGGCAGACGAGGACCGGCTCGACCCGGCTCGACCCGGCTCGACCCGGATGCCCCTGAGCTGACCTGAACGCAGATGGATCCTCTGCCATCTGCAACGCACACTGAACGCTCAGAAGGATAAAATATTTCTCCTCTCCTTTTTGTTGCTGTTTTTTTGTCCTTTTGGAAAAAGAAAGCGTCTTGACTCGGTTCATTTCAGCCCTTTGCTGTCCCGCTGAGGGGCGGCAGCTTCGCAGACAGGGTATAAAGATTACTATTAAAAAAAAGAAAAAAGAAACGCACAACAAGATGATCCTACTAACTGACGATTATAGATTCAGTGAAAACAGCTGCTTGTTTATGTATTTGAAAGCTTCGTCACTGAGCCAGCTTCTCCTCTGTTTTCCTTCCTCCTTCCTTCAGTGCCTTAAGCTGACAAACTTTAAAGGGACAGTCGACTAAAAACAAACCAAAGTTCAGCCCACGCCTTAACGTCACCAAGCCAACTCTTATCGTATGTTTGCACTAGTGTTCGACTTGCCAAAGCAGCAGTTTGAAACCAAATTTACAGCTTCTGAAGCTGAGAATCAAAGATCAGCAGAGCTCCGTCCTCCTCCTCCTCCTCCTCCTCTTCCTCCTCCTTCCTGTTTCACGTTCTCGCTCGCAGTATCCACGACGTGTCCGGCAGCGAAACTAGAAGTTAAAACAGTTAAAGGCAGCTATTGTACATTTTACACGAGGAAAAAATGGAAACACTCTAAAGTGCCTTTTGATTGACCTCTTTCAGACTGTCTGTTAAAAACATAAAAGAATAAATAAAAAAGTCAGCACTTATATCGGGGGGAGAAAACAAAAAGTCGCTTCAGCTCGTACTGAGCCGCAAATCTGACGTCCAGCACTTCCTGTGTAACAGCGCTTCTCATTTTCTGCACGCAAACTTGAATAAAACACCAAAACAAAGTCAGTGAAGCCATGTGGGAAGCTTTCTTCCCGAGGATACCAAAGGGATTTCTTTTCCAGTTTATTCAAAATAAAGATGCAGGAAATGGACCAATCATGTTGCATTCAAGTGCTGCAGGAGATTCCAGAACTGCCACGTTCTTGCAGTTATAACTCTAATGATTATTACTTCATCGCTTCAGTCATAATTAAGTCAATAAAAACGAGACACAACCTAAAAAAATAACTTTTTTTGGACAATCTGATAAAGTCGTGGATGTGGATTAATGACTTAAAGGTCTCTACCGTAGAGAGAGGCATGCTGGGAAATGTAGGAAACCACTAAGATTGAGTGATTTATAGTCACTTTGGTTCAGAACGTGTCTTAACATTGGTGCATTTTTTTAAAATAAGGTATAATTTTGTACTTTTATTGTATTTTTAATTAGATGTTTTTATTTACAGACTTCTGTAATTCTGTAAATGCAGATTGTGCTGCATTAATTTAACACAAAATGATGATTGTGATTGAATGTGGTGAGTAAACGTCAGATCTTATAAAGTCCTCCTCATGCAGCTCGCTGCAGATTTACACTCAGTACAGAATGAAGCGTTTCACCTGGAGGTGTGTGTCTTCTTCTTCTTCTTCTTCTTCGTGTCTCTAACTCAGAGCCTAAGTATTCTCCCCATACAAACAAACATAACTTCCTGTTGCTTCTTCATTTTAAATACAAAAAGCCTTTGTAGCTATACTTCTTTTATTTTCAATCCCAGGAGGCCATGGCTCCAGAAATGCAGTATCTTTGTGTACCTGTTTATAAATATATATATTTGTCTCCTTTTTTTTTGTTAAAGTACGTATTGTCATATATTTGTGTATTTTAATATCATATTGCCTTAACCCGACTCACGCCTTTCATTTTTTTGTACATTTTCTGCACAGCATAAACACATATAACCTGTTGTTGTTTTTGTAACTTCATCTTATCATACGTTGTGGATTTGCTTTCAATATTTTGCTTCTGTGTATCAGTGTGTCGACCTTTTACGTGCTCACCATATTAAAGGTGATCTGATCACTGCAGTGCTTGGACTGTTTGAACAAAACAAAACTCAGAATCTTGCACAAATTTATATATTTTATTTTTTCTTAAAAACAAAACAAGACATTTGATATTCATCCAAACATTGTTTTGATCAGTGTAGTGTCCGCCAGTGTCCACTAGAGGGCAGTCTAACTCTGTTGGTTTGATGTGTTAACAGCTTCATGTGGGCTAATATGCATTAATTTAATTGAAAGCCTTTGATATGACTAAGGAAAAGGCCGTAAAATGGCCGTCTATTACAGGTCAGTGTCGTAAAAGAAAATAAAAAACATTTTTAAGTAAATATAAAATATTTATTGTATTAAAACAAATGATGAAAACAAATACATTAAACGTTAATTATTATTATAAACTGCCAGTATACATGTGTAGTTTTAAACATTTTTTACAAAATGACCGGTATTTCCCCCTTTACGTCACCTTTGACCCGCTGCGCGCTCCCGACGTCAAATCAGTGCCCGGGGAGGCGCGCGCGCGCGCGCCCTGGCAAAAGACGGGGAAGAGAGGGAGGGAGGGAGAGAGGAGGGAGAGAGGGAGGAGAGCGGAGCAGAGACCGGAGGAGCGGGGGAGGACAGGCCGACTTCACCGGTTTAAGTCCTCCGTGGAAAGTCCTCCGTGGAAAGTCCTCCGCCGGGTGTGAAGTTTCTTTTCCCGGAGCCGCGCGTTATTTTCAGGAGGACCGTCCGCTGGGTCTGACGCGCCGGGACGGCGGAGCGCCATGGACCGGATCAGCGGACTCTGATAGCCGGACTTTGGCCGCTTTAGCGCGTCTGTTTCGCTCCTTATCCAGCTTTTAATCTCAACCGTCGGCAGTAACGGTAAATAAAGTAGCTGTACCGGGGTTTCGGGGGGTTAGCAGGCGGCCCGGGATGGGTCCGGTTTACAGCTAGCTTAAATCAGCTTCCTGTCGAATCACATGCTTCTACTGGATTCTGCTGCTGACGGAGGCACCGTGACGGAGTGAGACACCGACTGCAGCATGTACGCGGGACGCAAGCGGAGAAAACCGGCCCAGAAGGGGTGAGTGACAGCCGGCGGCGCTCACCGGAGCAGACCCGTGTCCGATAATACACACACACAGGCTGTAAAGAGTAAATAAAGGCGCCGGGATGGAGCCGTGTGAACAGATGAGTGACAGCTTAACCCTCATGCATTGTTCGCAAACACTACCCTAATGTGTTGTTCGGGGACAAAAACGTCCTCTAACTTTAACGGTTTTAAAAATATATTAGATAAATATTTTTTTGAAATTTTTTTGCATAGACCTTTTAATTAACTTCAGTTCTAATCAACAGTAGTGAAAAAATCATTTTCCCCCAGGATTTTAACCCTTTAATCACCAATTTTATAAGGGGTGGTGCTGAAAATTGAAAAAAAAAAAACACAAAATGGCTCATTTTTAATAGAAAAGGTGAATGTGGACTGGATTCTTTTGAACCTTTATTACAGTCTTGGTCATGTCAAACATCAGTAAAAAAATTGACTTGATTGCATTATTAGTTTTTGCACAGCACTGGATTTTCTTTTTTTCTCCCTAATGTGTTGTTCGGGGACAAAAACGTCCCCTAACTTTAACGGTTTTAAAAATATATTAGATAAATATATTTTTGAATTTTTTTTGCATAGACCTTTTCATTAACTTCAGTTCTAATCAACAGTAGTGAAAAAATCATTTTCCCCCAGGATTTTAACCCTTTAATCACCAATTTTATAAGGGGTGGTGCTGAAGATTGAAAAAAAAACACACAAAATGGCTCATTTTTAATAGAAAAGGTGAATGTGGACTGGATTCTTTTGAACCTTTATTACAGTCTTGGTCATGTCAAACATCAGTAAAAAAATTGACTTGATTGCATTATTAGTTTTTGCACAGCACTGGATTTTCTTTTTTTCTCCCTAATGTGTTGTTCGGGGACAAAAACGTCCCCTAACTTTAACGGTTTTAAAAATATATTAGATAAATATTTTTTTGAAATTTTTTTGCATAGACCTTTTAATTAACTTCAGTTCTAATCAACAGTAGTGAAAAAATCATTTTCCCCCAGGATTTTAACCCTTTAATCACCAATTTTATAAGGGGTGGTGCTGAAAATTGAAAAAAAAACACACAAAATGGCTCATTTTTAATAGAAAAGGTGAATGTGGACTGGATTCTTTTGAACCTTTATTACAGTCTTGGTCATGTCAAACATCAGTAAAAAAATTGACTTTATTGCATTATTAGTTTTTGCACAGCACTGGATTTTCTTTTTTTCTCCCATTTTGTCCCATAGACTTACATTATAAACACACTTTTTTTGACTGCACAGCCATGGCACTACATAATCATGCATTCTTGATTGTTGGTGGTTTACCCTGTTGGTAGGGGGTAAAATTTGTGATTTTTACAGTTAACAACTTAATTACCATATTAACCCTTTACCTGCAGGCCTGTGCTCATGTAGTGTAGTTTCTGGCTTGTATATGGAGTTATAGGGAGTATTTTAGCACATAATTGTGTGTCTACACACTGTGTGTGTATGTTAGAGAGGAAGAGAGCCATTTGCACACTGATCTTGTTGTCTGTGAGTACACACAACCACAGAGTCTTCATAGTAAACAAAAACAAAGAAAGTGTTGCTATGCACGTGTGGCCCTTTGATGTCTACAGGTGCAGACTAAACAAAACAAAAAGGCAAGTGGTCTTACATGTGACCTTGTGGTCATTTGATGGTGAGAAGAGCAGAAAGCAACATGAAGAGAGGATTCACTTGTGCACAATCTCTGGAAATGATTGTGCAGCCTGGCTCTATGAAGGGCCAGGCTGTGAAGCTGTGAAGGCTGCACAAGTAGATCCGTCACTTGTTCACAAGCGAATCCTTCATTCGTTCACAAGTGAATCCTTCACTCATGCACAGGTGAATCCTCTCTTCATGCTGCTTGCTGCTCTTGTCACCATTAAATGACCAGGAGGATGCATGCAAGTCCACTAGTGTTTTTGTTTTGTTTAGTCTGAACCTCTCAGCATCAAAGGGCCCGGCACTTACTTTTAGGGCTGCAACAAATTTACTTTACTTTACTTTACTAAACTACTTTTAATACTAATTTTAGTAGGGGACTAAACTGTAGATTAGATTTGGTTAGTCAATGATTATTTATTATGTTATCAAGTTATCTATCTATGGTGTCTATTTAGTAACATGCACATGTACGTATGGTCGTGTGGAGCGCAACACACCATGGAAAAGGGGCACTTAGACCTCACTTAGACTAATTCAGTGATCTCAACTGAGACACTAACCTAAAAGTAAAGTCACTCTACTGGAGGACGTGTTTTCCGAAAGCTAAAAAAAAAAAAAAAAAACAGCTATTTTACCCATCCACAACTTCAGACGCCAGAACTCCTGGATGTTTTCATTTTACATGCTTATGCATTGCCGTTGTACGTCTGAATTAGGTACACTTCACTTACTTAGTAACTTTATTTTCCTGACTTTCCTTCCCTGACAGTGTGCAAATGGCTCTCTTCCTCTCTAACATACACACACAGTGTGTAGACACACAATTATGTGCTAAAATACTCCCTATAACTCCATATACTTAAGCCAGAAACTACAGTACATGAGCACAGGCCTGCAGGTAAAGGGTTAATATGGTAATTAAGTTGTTAACTGTAAAAATCACAAATGTTACCTCCTACCAACAGGGTAAACCACCAACAATCAAGAATGCATGATTATTTAGTGCCATGGCTGTGCAGTCAAAAAAAGTGTGTTTATAATGTAAGTCTATGGGACAAAATGGGAGAAAAAAAGAAAATCCAGTGCTGTGCAAAAACTAATAATGCAATAAAGTCAATTTTTTTACTGATGTTTGACATGACCAAGACTGTAATAAAGGTTCAAAAGAATCCAGTCCACATTCACCTTTTCTATTAAAAATGAGCCATTTTGTGTGTTTTTTTTTCAATTTTCAGCACCACCCCTTATAAAATTGGTGATTAAAGGGTTAAAATCCTGGGGGAAAATGATTTTTTCACTACTGTTGATTAGAACTGAAGTTAATGAAAAGGTCTATGCAAAAAAAATTCAAAAATATATTTATCTAATATATTTTTAAAACCGTTAAAGTTAGGGGACGTTTTTGTCCCCGAACAACACATTAGGGGGTAAAATTTGCCCACAGTGTACCGTTGACCTATGAAAAATTTTAAAATCATATTAACAAAATTTATGTAAAATTAAGCTTATTGAGGAAAAATGATTCAATTTGTCCACATATTGACAAAGTTATGGCCAAAATAAACAGAAAAATTTCTCTCAGAGGACAAAAATGTCCCGAACAACGCATGAGGGTTAATCAATAAGTGCTGTCTGATCAATAGCAGACCTACTTTTATAATACAATCATCAATACCTGCCAATATTGATCAATATATGTCCCAATGAGTGGAGTAAATATTTAAACTGTGAAGAAATATAACATCTAAGTCATAGTATTATATTGATTATTATATTGATTAATTGGTAATAATGTGCTGATTTTCTGCCACTGTTCGCTGACAGAGTCAAGCCGACCCCCGCCGAGGGCACCAAGACCAACCCGTCCAAGCGGCACCGCGACCGCCTGAACTCCGAGCTGGACCGGCTGGCCAGCCTGCTGCCCTTCCCCGAGGACATCATCTCCAGCCTGGACAAGCTGTCCATCCTGAGGCTCAGCGTCAGCTACCTCCGCACCAAGAGCTTCTTCTCAGGTAGGAGAACAGCCTGCAGAGTCCCAGCGGTGTGGAGGAGGAGGTGGAGGAGGTGGAGGAGGAGGGTGGGTGCTGATGGCGGAGCCTGCTGTGGATCGTAAACTCCTGTGGCAGCTTCAGCGCAGGTTTAAACGTGGCGACAAAGACGAATCCTGAACCTGAGACAGAGAAGCTGCTGCGTGTCTGTTGAACACACACATGCAGGGTGGACGGGAGGATGGATGTAAGAATGGACCCAGAGCCTCAGGGGGTTTGTAGAGGTCGTGACCTCTGCGCCTGGACTCTCTGACACACTGTGTTTAAGAAGTGCAGAGGATCGGCTTTGTGGAGGAGTTAGCAGGCTTATAGGCATAGCAGATGGATTTTTGTGTGTGTGTGTGTGTGTGTGTGTGCACAGACTTTGTATTAACAGCAGATTGTACGTCTGTCACTGGCGCCCTCTGTATGAGGGTTCGATCAGATCTTCTGTAGCTGCAGAAACAGGCCAGCGGAGCACGTGAGCCCGTCTCTCTGATGCAGGTCAGGTCCTCCCGCCTGTGGCGGTCAGACTCCCCTAACGTCTCAGCCGTGTGGCGATGACAGCGAGCGGTGAGGAGGTGAAAGCCTCGTGATGGGTGGATCCACAGCTCAGCTGCAGGGCTGTCTCTGCTGTTAGTTCAAGAGGTCAGAGGTCACTGGACTCGACAGCTCACAGTTTGTGTTTCTGGACATGACTCCCTCCATGTTAGTCAGGGACGGAGGTCTGGGCGTGTGTTAGACAGGATTCTACCTCATGACGTCCTCTGAGGGACTCCTGACAGGTTGGACTGGTGTGTGTGTGTGTGTGTTTGCTCACATCTGTCTCCATGTGGGACCCTAGGGACCACAGCAGCGCTGTCTCGTGCTGATTTCTTGCTCCGTGTTAAGTATAATAATAATAATAATAAATCAAACGTCGGAGGTCCCTCATGAATATTTGACGGAGACGTCTCTAAGCTCGCAGACACACACACAGCGCTCTGTGTCCTGCCCGTGCTGTCCATCTGGGACATGCTGCTGTCCTCCCGTCAACTCGGGACGGGAGGACGGGGCTCGCTGCCAGCTGGGCTCGGTGTCTGCAGGCTGAAACACCGCGTCAGGCTCGGGCGCCGCCTCGCGCTCACCTCCTCCTCTGAGCAGTGAGTCAGGCGGCTGAGCAGCGTCTGTTGTGATGTTTTTATCGTCTGTTGGTGTCCTCGCCGCTCTCCGTTGTGCCAACAACCCCCCCCCCCCCATTTCCTGGGCGCCTCAGGGTGTTTCTCTTGCCGACGGCTTGTGTTCGTGACGTCAGGCCGCGCCCCTCCTACCTCTGAATTATTGATAGTGGGTTTTTTTTCTGCTCCAAGTTCAGGTCACAGCTTCGGTGTATTTTACTACACGGGTTTCTCCTGGGAGGAGGTTTAGTGACAGATTCTTCATTTCGTTCGTCCCGTGTCGCTGTCCTCCACAACACAAAGACACACTACAGCACAGACCCGTGCAGCCTCGCCCTGTGGGGGATTTGGGTCGGGATCAGAAGAAAATGGTTGATCCGGTCCAACCTCGGGCCCCGGTTATTGTCCCAGACTTCCTCTTCCATTAACGTCTTCACCACTGCTTCAGAAAAGCTCTTTGTTCTCCTCAGACTCCAACCACTCAAGCTGATTCTGTCCCCGGGGTCAGAGGCAAACCGGCTGGCGTCCATGTTTTTGTCTCGGGGTCAAAGATCACAGAGAAGCCCTGAGGGGACCGCTCCAGTTCCAAACCCTCAGACAGTATTTGTATCTGTTTATCTGCAGGTTAATGAAGAATGTCATGGATTTATAATTCTACCATCAGCCGTCCTGTGACTCTCCCTCTTCTCACCTCCCTCAGACGTGTTACTCCTCCTCTCCTGCCCTCTGTCGCTCCTTGTCTGCCTTTGAGAAGGTGTTATTCCCTCAGGTCTCCTGAAAAAAACATCCTCTTTCAACATAGGATGTGTTTCAGCTTCTCTCAGCCTCTGATTTAAAATGTCCCTCACTAACGGTCCTCTCTGTTTCTGTAGTGGCGATAAAGAACCAGCTGTGCAATGGCGTCAACAAGAGCGGCGATCACGGCAACGGCAACAAGACGGCAGGAAGTGGCGACGGGCGGATACCTGAGGGCGAGCTGCTGCTGCAGGTTGGTGCTGACTGACAGACAGATGTTTGATGCACAGCAGCACAGAGGGGGTTTCTTGGGCGTCTCTTCTTCAGGGTGTGGTTGGCAGGAGGTCTGAGCCTGAAGGTCATCAGGAGCCTGAAGGTCATCAGGAGCCTGAAGGTCATCAGGAGCCTGAAGGTCATCAGGAGCCTGAAGGTCATCAGGAGCCTGAAGGTCATCAGGAGCCTGAAGGTCATCAGGAGCCTGAAGGTCATCAGGAGCCTGTGCAGCTGAAGCTGTAAGACTGTGAGCAGGAAGAGGTCATGTCCTTATTAAGGCAGTGGACATGTCTATTTCTGGACAATAACATGGAGGTCAGTGCACTCGGCCTCATGTGGCCACTTGAGGAACTGCAGGTTTAGTGTTGACAATGACCTGCCGAGACTTAGAGACTCCACTTAGAGCTCTGCTGCTGAAGCAGCTTATTAATCAGTGTTATTGAACCCTCGTGGTGGAGGAGGAGGAGGAGGAGGAGGAGGAGGAGGAGGAGGAGGAGGAGGAGGAGGAGCGTCTTCAGCTGCTCTGTCCCGTCACAGACAGCAGGACATCAATTATACAGAGGCAGTGAGCACATGTATTATTGAAGGAGGCGGTGTTAGTGGAAGTAAAGCAGTTAAAGCGTTCCTGGATGTTTCACAGTGAAACAGCAAAACCACCACAGGAAGCGTTCAAACATGGAGGCACCGACAACAAACACCACTCTCCCTCTCTCTCTCTTCCTCTCTCTCTCTTCCTCTCTCTCTCTCTCTCCTCTCTCCCTCTCTTCCTCTCTCTCTCTCCCTCTCTCTCTCCTCCCTCCCTCCTCTCTCTCTCTCTCCCCTCTCTCCCTCTCTCTCCTCTCTCTCTCTCCTCTCTCTCCCTCTCCCTCCCTCTCTCTCTCTCCCTCTTCCTCCTCTCTCTCTCTCCCTCCCTCTCTCCCTCTCTTCCTCTCTCCCTCTCTCTCTTCCTCTCTCTCTCTCTCCCCTCCCCTCTCTCTCCCTCTCCCTCTCTCTCTCTCCCTCCCTCTCTCTTTCTCCCTCTCTCTCTCTCTCTCTCTCCCCTCCCTCTCTTCCTCTCTCTCTCTCGCCCTCTCTCTCCCCCCCCCACCCCCCCTCTCTCTCTCTTCCTCTTCCTTCCTCCCTCTCCCTCCCTCTCTCTCTCCTCTTCTCCCTCTCTCTCTCTCTCTCTCTCTCTCTCTCTCTCCTCTCTCTCTCTCTCCCTCTCTCTCTCTCTCTCTCTCCCTCCCTCTCTTCCTCTCTCTCTCTTTCTCCCACACACACACACACACACACACACACACACTTCATGATGGAGAGAGAGAAGTGTTTTCTGCCGACAGATGAGTCCACAGTAAATATTTGTGCATGTATGTGTCTCCACTCTGTGTTCTGTGTGTGTTAGTCACAGTTCTGGGTGAGGTCACATTTAACCCTTAAACCCAGTGACAGCTGCCGTCCTCTTCCTCACAGTGTGAATGGATGCATATCGCTGCAGAGGAGGTGATGAGTTCATTAAAAGAAATCAGAGCTCTGCCCCCTTCCTGTGCCTCCCCAGCATGAATTATTCACTCCCTTGTTTGCAGCCTGATGCTAATGTATTTCTGACATCATGTCATGGATGTGGACAGATGTGTCAAAGGAACTATGAGAAGCAGGATGAGCGTATTCGTGCACGCGTCCATTCAGATAAACGCTGTTTGCTCACGGTGGGCCGTAAACATCGTCATGCTCATCAGTGAGGTGGAGGCGGCCGCCGGCAGGATGCTGCTGTGGCTCTGTGTCATCACCTCCTCACAGAGCCCAGAGGCGGGAGGAAGACGAGAGGAGGAGGAGCAGTGACGATGGAGGTGTTAGTCATCCAGCAGTGACCTCCTCCTCCTCCTCCTCTTCATGGCTTCTCTTTGAACAGATGTCCGCTCCCGTCTCTCCTCTCTGCCCGGGGGGGGACGTCTCAGCCCTGTTGTTTAGTTTCTCTGCCTTTCCCTCTTTCTCACAGTAAACATGCTGACATGCTAACCGTTCTCTCTGCAGGCCCTGAACGGCTTCATCCTGGTGGTGACGGCCGAGGGAATCATCTTCTTCTGCTCTCACACCATCCAGGATTACCTCGGCTTCCATCAGGTACCGACCCCAGCAGCCCGTCTTCATACACCTTGTAGTGAATGAAGCTCAGACTCCTGACAAGCAGAGGGGATAGAGTTCACAGAGCAGCGAGTGAACGCAGGCACATATGGAGCCAGAGCTTTAATCTAATTGGCTTCACAACAAAGCACCGCTGCCTGCAGTCTAATCTCATTTCAGAGAATGTGATTATCAAATTATCCAAAGTCTCTGTGTGTGTCTGTCTGTGTGACACACTGTATATGAACATGATGAACACACCTGACACACACACACTTTCACCCCTCATTCCCCGTCCACCTGAGGCCCGTCACCTCTCGTTTACCAAACAAACCCAGACCAGTGAGAACACAGCCCGGCCTCCTGTCACCAGCAGGAACAGACAGCAGCTGCTGTAACCTTCATCAAACAGGACACACCTGAGTCCAGAAGAAAAGACAACATTAGTGCTGGGACGTCTCTTACATTAGCCTAGCCGCCTTTAGCTTAGCTCTAGTGTGACGCCCAGCTGTAGCTCAGGAGAAGGTTTTTGCTGTTTGAAAAACACTTCACGTAACACTTCTGCCTGTCAAAATTCCTCCTCCGTAACCCGGCTGTGACCCCCCCCCCCCCTCCCAGAGCGGGAGGGCGGTTCCACCCTGGTCCGCTGCCAGGTCATGCTGGGTATGGACGACAGATATCAGAGTGGGGCAGGCCTCTGGCTCCGCTTCAGCCGTTTGAATCAAACGTTCAGCAACACTTGATTTCTTTTGGCTTCACTTCAAGGCAAACAGAATCAAACGCACCCCTCAGGGTACCTGCTGACAGTAACTGCTTCACCTTCACCAGGCTGTCCGGGCCACATTGTTGTAGTGGAAGGTTACATGGGGTCCACTTCAAAGACATTACCATGAAACACACACACAGTGTTCCTGTGTTCACGTTTAAGTTTTCCTTCCAGACTGACGTCATGCACCAGAGTGTGTTTGAGCTGATCCACACTGAAGACCAGCAGGAGTTCAGGCGGAACCTGCACTGGGCTCTCAACCCCCCTGTCAGCCTGGGACCCCCTGCCGACTCCTCCCCAGGTCTGAGGACTGTCTGTGTCTGAGTGTCTCCCAGTTGTTTTCAGCAGCACACACATGCTCCTGCTGTGCATACTGTACAGGTATACTTTACAAGACCCCTCCACTGTGACTCTGAATATAAAATGTTGTCCTCAGATGGGGAGTCCACGTCGACCCCCTCCTGCCCGGTGAGCTACAACCCCGACCAGCTTCCACCTGAGAACTCGTCCTTCCTGGAGAGAGGCTTCGTCTGCCGCTTCCGCTGTCTGCTGGACAACTCCTCCGGCTTCCTGGTAAGACAGATGAAATTAAACGTGAAATGAAGCCGTAGAACCGATCCGTGTTAGGGCTCCGAGGCCTGTTGGTGCTGCCGGCAGTATATGGCGTGCCACCGCAGTCCCTCTGCGATCAGAAGCCACCATTTATTCCTATAATCCGCCTTAAGAGAACCTCAGGGTCGTGGGGAAAAAAGGTCCTTAATCCTCCCAGCACCCAGAGGAGATGAGAGCGCGGGGAGAAGGTGCTTAGTCACACAGGATGCTGGAGATGGAGGAAAACACATAGTACTGTACCACATCACATCACATGGTTCCAGCTGAGCCACGCCCACTTCTGGAACAGGAGGCTTCGTTTGGCTCATTTAGAAAATGTATTGGAGTTCATCTTTTGTCTCGGATGATTTCAGGGATGATGATGATGAGGGTGATTCTTTCTTTGCTGGACATCGTGGTCTTGCTCTTGCTCTTGGAGAGGTTCAAACCTTCTTCCTCTCCTTCTCCTTGCGGTTGCGTGAGCAGTAAGCCCGGTTTCTGCTTCTGTCCGCTGGTCACTATGGCTTTGTTTTTTCATAATCCCTCCTGCTATTCAGGGTTAGATTCCTGACATCACGGCTGCAGGCTCTTAAACCCACCAAGGTCAATTAACCCGAGCTAACAGAAGAGGGGGGACGGAGGGGCTGGGGAGGAGAGGGGGTTGGTCTTCACACGAGATGCCACAGGGTGAGGGAAGGACAGCAGACAGGAGAAAGTGTTTTCAGGTTTTTGTGGGGCTGTTAAACCTCCCTGTGGGCTGCTGCTGCTGCTGGCCCGCCATCCAAAAACCTGAAGGTTCACTCAGGAAATCTGCCCTTTGTTAGAGAGAATACAAACACTCTGAAGTGGTTTTTGCTCTACATTAGCCAGCAGGATAAATAAGGCTGATGGAGCTGGACAGGGAGGGAAGGAGCAGCACTGAGGTCTGCAGTGGAAGCTCCACGCTGCAGAGAAACGAATCAGCTGAGCAGGAATTCACAGACATGTCTCGGGGCCTTCTCATGCCGCTGTCTAATAACAAAGCTAATCAGTGATGTAATGACCCGCTCGCAGGCACTGAACATCCAGGGCAGGCTGAAGTTCCTCCACGGTCAGAGCCGCCGGCAGGGCGACAACGAGGGCGGCACCCCGCCTCAGCTCGCCCTGTTCGCCATCGCCACGCCCCTGCAGCCTCCAGCCATCTTGGAAATCAGGACGAGGAACATGATCTTCAGGACCAAGCACAAACTCGACTTCACGCCTATGGCCTGTGATGCAAAGTACGTGATGTGTAAACCTGGGAGAATGTTCTAGCTACAGCAGTGTCACTGTCATTAATACTCTGTGTCTGTGCCGGTTTTCAGGGGTAAAATCGTTCTGGGCTACACTGAGGCTGAGCTGAGAGTCCGAGGGTCAGGATACCAGTTCATCCACGCTGCTGACATGCTGTACTGCGCTGAGAATCACGTCCGGAGTAAGTCACAGCTGATAGCGCTCGTCAGGAGTCCTGGTAACCCTGCGCAGCGTGAAGCTAGTTAACACTGAAGGTGAAGCTGCAGTGACCCGTCTGATGTTGTCGTCAATATTACAAACAAACAGACGCTCTGTGTGTCACAGAGGAACTCTCCCACTGAGACCCAAGTGTCCTACTTACCTCTTGTACCAGATGACCCGGTCGGGCGTTACCATGGCTCCCGGACGCTGCCAGGCGTTCACACACACACACACACACACACACACATATACTATATATGAATGTAGTCATGCATACGGGAGCAGAAATACGTGCATATAGCACAGAGATACATACATTCCGCTAGGATGCTCACACAGATGGCAGGCCAGGTTCCACACAGTCCAGACAAACAACAGACTGACTCCATAAACCTGCTGTTTATCAATTAAACAGCCCCGATACGAGTGGGAGCACGTTGTTATGGTTCAATTAGAGGGAAGGCGATGATTTATTTATTATTTACACACAGAGAATCTAGTTAAACTTTAACAAAGCTTCTCAGTCTGGATCAAATCAGGATTAGTTAGCGTACTGTACGCCCCCCGCCGGATCTCCTCCACCCTCCTTTGTTGTTGTTGTTGTTGTTGTTATAAGGACTGTAAGTCGTTACAATTACTGCGTGACAAAACAGAGAGTAATACAGCAGCTAACTAACTTTATAGGTCAGGGAGTCTCTGAGCAGCACCGTTCTCTTTCAGGGAGAGGAGAGGAGTTTGTCCACAGGCATAAATATTGCAGTTTGCTGTAAAGGTCAGCAGCTTGTGGCTCATACTGCTAAAAATACACAGCCAGGACTCGGAAACTGTCTACCACCAAAAAAAACAACTACTTTAGAGGAAGCAGCATAGACACAGAGTCCCAGCTCGACAGCATGTATTAATGTGTCTGAACGTTCCACTGCTGTGCACCTGAGACCGTGATGTTTGTTTGAAAACCTGCACACACACAGCACTGAGCTGCGGAGGGGAGGGATTGTGGGAGAGGTTGGCATGGTGTGTGTGTGTCTGTGTGTGTGCGCTGGAACAGGACTTGTAACATGTGCATGTAGCCAAAGTGAAGATCAGCATGCAGCCTCCCTCTCAGCAGCATGCCCGGCTGAGCAAATGCAGCGAGAGTGTGCGCGCACTGCAGGGCGTGCAGAGCGTAAACAGCCGTGACACTCGGCCTCCAATGTGTCATCTGGTGTGATTGCAGTGATAAAGACGGGAGAGAGCGGCCTCACCGTCTTCAGGCTGCTCACCAAGGACAACCGGTGGAAGTGGGTCCAGGCCAACGCCCGGCTCGTCTACAAGAACGGCAAGCCAGACTACATCATCGCCACGCAGAGGCCTTTGGTGTGAGTGCTTCTGGATTCCAGGGTGATTCGTAGATTTGACATCAGTTACCTGCTGAACCGTGTGTGACGTGTTTCTCCACAGGGACGAGGAAGGAGGGGAGCACCTGAGGAAGCGCTCTATGCAGCTTCCCTTCACGTTCGCCACCGGAGAGGCTCTCCTCTACCAGACAGGGTTTCCACTGCACGGCTTCCCGGATTCCTTCCAGGGCAAAGCCAAAGGCAGCAAGTCCAAAAAGGGCAAAGTGGACAAGAGCTCTTCAGATGACCTGGACCCAAAGTCCCTGCTGGGAGCGCTGATGAGCCAGGACGAGTCTGTGTATGTCTGCCAGCCGGATACAGAGCCTAAGATGTCCAACCACTGCAGCATGTTCGGCGAACAGCAGAGTAAGGCTGATGGATTTGAAGGCTTGTTAAGCAGGGACAGCTGGCATACTGTCTCTAACGGGGAGGTGGGGAGATGTAGCAGCAAAACCTCCAGTTTTGACCCACTTCTGGCCACCCTGGACTCTCTGTCTCTGGACGGAGAGGAAACGTGCTCCAACAGCGAGTTGTTCAGCGCTCTGGAGAACCTGGGCCTGAACGCTGAGGACCTGGAGCTGCTGCTCCTGGACGAGAGGATGATCCAGGTGGAGCTGGACCCCAGCCACATCCCAAGCCTCAGTGACCTCCTCACCAACAACGAAATCCTCTCCTACATCCACGACTCTCTGGAGAGTGGGACGGAGGGAGAGGGTTGCGGGGACGGCGGTGGATTTGGACGTGACTCGTCCCAGCAGTCGTGTTTGACGCCTGCAGTCCCTCACAGCAGCAGGCAGCCCATAGTGCAGCTGTCGCAACAGATGCAGCAGCACGTCAGCTCGGCCGAGCTGCTGAAAGCTCCGCCTGGTTCAGTTCACACTAACGCCCAGCCTGCAACTCCCAGCAGCCACTGGGTGGAGAACCATCCCAGCAACCACGCCCACCAGCACGCCGCACTCAAAGCCCCGCGGCCAAATGGGGAGCACAGACAGCTAAACTCACTCCAGCAGTGGCAGCAGGACCAGCAGCCGCTCCACCACCAGCTCAGCACTAACGGCGCTTTGCTGTTAGGCTTCCAGAACCAGCTCGGACTGACCACAAATGGATCTTACATCCAAAATGGACGTCCTGTCTTTCCACCAAATGAGGAGGCGATCCACATAGATCACAGCATGTCCGGCACGCCACAGGCAGGAGGCACAGCACCGAACGGCCCGACTGTGCAGGACGTTTGTCACTACCAAAGCCTGGCTGCCACGCCGCCCTGCCAGGCGCAGGGTCACCTCAAACACCAGCCGGCGCTGCAGCAGTCCCAGGGTCCCGCTGAGAGCTCTGCACTGGACTTAGAGCAGTTCCTGGCTCTGTCAGAGCCGCAGCACAGCCTGCCATCCTTAGAGGCCTACAGCATGTTCAGCTCCACTCAAGACTCCACGCACAGCAAGGTAAGAGAGCACAGAAATGTACACTGCACATGCATTAAGCACAACACTGTCCCCTTCACAGCGTGGCCTAAGCTTAGCTAGGCCTGTGAGTAATGTGTTCCCCTCCCTGTCAGGCCGCCCTCTCTTCGTTCTTACCATCTCACATTGACTGAAGCTGCCAGATCTCCTCAGAACTGTTTGCTCTGCGAGCCAAAGTCATGACTGAAGCCCCAGCTGACGGGGCCCGAAGTCTGTGTCGGCCTCAAATATCAGCGAACATCAACAAACCGAGGGCTGTGGGATCCACAAACCCAACCCTTCAACCCTGTGCTGTTCTCTTTTACTGTCATGAAAATGGATTTTCTTCCGAGTCAGCACACAAAGGCCCCGGGCTGGCATGGAGCTCAGTGTAAACTGTGATGATGCGACCAGACATGCCATGTAAATAAGACGAGGGGGGAGATGGGTCAGAGCGACACAGCCGGAGAATAAAGTCAGGAGAAGCACAGGGGTTAGTTTGTCGAAACTGTTCGGCTTGTTTAGCTGAATTACAGCGTGTGCTGGAGCCACGCAGGCATGAAATCACCTTTGTCATGTCCCAAAGTACAGCAGCATTCTCATGGCTACTAAATAATGTTCAGGGACGGCAGGAGGCTGTGTCTCTGCTCGGACATACGATCATTTGTTCAGCAGTTAATTTAAAATCAGCTGAGCGCCCTGCTTGCTGCACTGTTCTGTCTCCAAGCAGTGAAAAAAAGCAAACGACAAAATATGAGAGGACGGAGCAGCAGTGAGTACAATAATGAATAGAATAAGGTCGGGACGAGCCGCGGAGATGTGCGACCCCAGCAGGCATCCATTCATCCCCGCCCCATTCAGCCTCCACTGTTATTCTTCAGGGTCAGTGACTGTCGCTGAAAGAAAAATACTGGCAGGCTGGCCAGTCAAGCATGAGCGCTGCTGACCTACAATTTGACTGTCATCATTACCTAATGCTGTGAATGCAGGCTGGAGGGGGAGGCGCCCACACACTGCTCTCAGCTCACAGCGCCTCTCGCTCTGCGCTACATTATGCTTCCTACAACGCATCGTCCCCTGAGCGGCCTCGGCGCTAACGAGGTGACAAACAGCCTAATCTGTTTAGACTCTGCAGGGATTACTGTACATACTGCAGGAATCTCTCCTTCCTCCTCCTCCTCCTCCTCCTCTTCGTCCTGCAGGTCAAGCAGCTGCTGCTTAGCGCTTACTGCCTGACCCGACCTGCTTCATGTGATTAAGGCCGACGCCGCTGACCCATTAATACAATGCACAAACAGCTAATATCTGCTGCTTCATGGCTTTGCTGACATCACTGTTTTGTCCCCCAGCTGGAGAACGGCTGCCTCCTCAGTGCCACCAACGCCACCTACGTCAGGACGTGCGTCCTGCCGACAGAGGTGTCCCTCCCTGACGGACTCCCCGCCCTGCAGGACCCACACAAATCTGGATTCTTCCTCTGAGGAAGGACCTGTCCTCCTTTTGTTTTTTTTTAAACAGAGGGCTGAAAAGCATCTCGTCCTGGTATGAAAAGCATTTTTTTTGTCACACTGTGTTAGGATGTTACTCGTTGTGCTCGCACTTGAACGTCTGTCGGGTGTTTCCAGTTTGCTGAAGCCAAAATTCGTCACACTGTGATCTGTAAATACACTCAAAGAACTGTGTTTTATCCTCAAAGTGACAGAAAGATCACCAGACACTGATGTGCAGGTTCTAGTGCCATATAAGCTGAGCTGTTCACTGTCGGAGTGAACCGAACCAATGGAGATATTCTACTGCAGTTATTATAAGAAACCATGAGTGTTGAAAGTTAAGCTGCTACTCATTAACTCGGTTCCATCCCGACACACCAGCAGAGTCTGTAAACGTCACGTAGGTGTCGATGAACTGTCCGGGTGCTTTTACATGTCCACAAACTGAAGCATTTCATTCTTAAAGAGATTTAAACAGGCGGAGGAAAAAAGCACGAGCTTCACAATCCTGATGCTGCGTTTCAGCCTGTTTGAGGTTTACATTGACGCCGTGTGCACTTACATGTACGTCACAGACCTGATCAGAAACGGACCCGATCGGTCCGCCGGCGGCGCTGACCTCAAACATCGAAAAGCATTTGTGTTTCCTGACCGGAGACAGTGTGAAAATCTCCCGTTTAATGCCTTGTCTGGGAGGCCTCGGCCGCTCAGGCTCCTTCTCACTTTATCCTGCACTCACACACACACACACAGAGTAATCCATGGAGGACCTAATTGTAAATAACTGATCATGACGGATGAGGAGGTGCATGGCCTGTAGGTGTCCTCTGATGTGTGAGGACTCACACACTGTCAGCAGTACAGTGATGTCACTGAGCGCTGTGGCCGACCAGCACGCCGCTCCTTTCACTTTTCTACTCAACAAGCACAACGAACCTGCTTCCTGTCAGAGCTCCTAAACGCACCAACCAGAGCACCGACTCCATCCTCACGTCAGGACGTCCGACGCGAGGTGAGGCTTGGCGACAGACAGGACAACCGCTTAGCGCTTAGCATTTAGCACTGACTGAAAAACCAAACAGGAAGCATGTGAACGCACATGTCATCCATCGCTGAATGTCTTGTGTGAAAACATGAAGCTTTTATTTCACTGCAGAGAGGTGAAATACAGTCGTCATGACAACCAAATGCATTTACAGACCTGCCTCTTTTGTGACCTTTCTTATGAAACTGAATATTTAAAAAAGCAGTTTTGAGATCAAATGCTGTAGAAAAGAAGCGAATTATAAAGTGACAATCAACGAAGAATGGTGTGTGTGTGTGTGTGTGTGTGTGTGTGTGTGTGTACAGTACATGGTGTGTTTTTCATGGGGCTGTTGAAAGCACTTCTTTAAGGTCACTCCTCCAGCACTGAACGTAGTCTGGTAGTTTTAAAAAAAAGCATTTTATGACTCCATGTTGTTTGAATATTGTTGTGTTTATGTCCGTTATCACTTTAGCTCGAAGCGGTGCCATAACAGTGAGCGACGTGAGGAGCGTCCACAGGGTCAAACCAAATGTTCAGAGAGGCACACAGACTTTGTTTTCTGTTTTTTTTTTTTTATCACTGTAGGTCGTAGGTCGACAGACGTTTTTTAAAATAATATGCAGTTTGTCTCTGAGCCGTGTGTTGAAATGTGCTCTTGGATCCTGAAAATAAAGGATTTCGTGCAATCACACTGAACCGCCGCCTCTTCTCTCATCTTCTTGTTCACTCTCTTTACAGACCCCAGCACCCCTACCTGTCCACCAGGTGTCCCCGTAGCTCCCTCTCCACCCTTTCCCTCAGCTGCTCCTCGTTTCCCATCAGGCAGGTAGTCAGTCAGTCAGTCAGAGCTCGGTGTGGAGGCAGTTAGGGAGGTAAGCAGGACTCCATGTTGTTGGTTGTGTCTGTTAAATTGATGTGTTGTCATTGAGCCTCTGAGACTTTAAACGCTGAAGTGACGCACGCCACCGACATCCTGAGGAGGCTTTTAGCTGCAGCTGCACACACACAGCGTCCATCCCCTCCCGCCTTCCTTACCCTTTTTGCACCTGCACATGTGTGAAATGGCACCCAGACAAACGCAAACAAACACACTGATACCAGAGGCCTGAGAGGCGGCTGAGGATGGAGGCACATGCAGCCTCCGCTCTTCTGAGTGCAGAGCGCTGCTTGCTGCTGACTTTACATCTTTAATGACGCCTCCCCGAATCATTTATGAGAGTTTTTCTTCTCCCGCAGTCTTCAGCCGGTTAACTTTGCCCGCTTGTGACGTGATCAATCATCCAAGCAAGATGTTGTGTGTCCCACTTTAGCTTCCTCGGGCCGCCGGCGGGGCCTCACAGACACAAACACTCCAAACACTCACTTCCAGGTCTTTGACAGTAACAACTGTACTGACACCTGCTGGCGTGTGCTCTCATAGAACCATCAGTGGGGCTTAAAGATATACAAACACGTAATCTACAGATCAGTGCAAGGAATTAAAAATAATCTGTGCCTCAAATAATCTGTTATTTAACACCGGGGTGAGGCCTGTGTGGCTCCTGCTGCATAGAAAGGATATGAAATATTTAACGGCCATCTATAACCACTCAGGCCGTCCTGATGGAGAACACGGACACTGCGCTGCTTCTGTGAGCGGGTGCAGCGCCGCTGACCTGCTTTCACACCGCGTTCCTATTCAGCTCAAACCCGCAACCTGTCCTACGTTTCCCACAATGCCCTCCTCCACCCTGAAACACCAAGCGTCTCCTGCGTCTCCCTCTGACTGACCGCTGACAGATTGATTTTGTCCTCCTGTTGTTTTTTTCTTTTTACCGCTCTGTGTGCAGAGCTGCACCCTCTCCCTCTCTCTCTCCCTCTCCCTCTCCCTCTCCCTCTCTCTCTCCCTCTCCCTCTCCCTCTCCCTCTCTCTCTCTCTCTCTGCACCACCCCGTCTCCACCCGTCGTGCTGTCGGAGTGAATTACCTCCACCCCACCACACAGATACTCCTGCACTCCTTCGGCTGCATGAAGGTAAAAACACGATGAATAATGAACATTAGCTTTACCTCATATCACAAAGTGTTTCACAGACGATAAAACCAGCAGCACTGTGCAGAGGAACGTCTCAGGGAAATAAAAAAACACTCTTTTTTTTTTTTAGCCATGACCTTGGCCACAGCTGACTTAACCCCTTCATATCTGACGGACACGGAGAGGTCCATCATGAAGCTGTAAACTCAGAGCTCTAATGGCAGGCGGGCTTTTAGGTGGGAAACACCCTCCATCACTACCTCCACTCCAGCTTAGTAACCCACATCTGACTCCCTGTGAGCCGCACACACACACACACACACACACACTTTTTTTGGCTTATGAAGAATTTCTGCTCAGCTGTTTACTGATAGATAATCAATCAGCTCCATCAGCTTCATGTGATCCACCCAGTGTTCTTAAAACCTGGCTCAGTGTACATGCAGCCAGCTGAAAGGTCACAGAGCCTCCAGAGGACGTGTGTGTCTGTGTGTGTGTGTGTGTGGTTGACTGTCCTGACCTTTTCAGAGTGTCGGCGTTCAGCCCGCGGGCTTCGACCTCAGCGTGACGCTCGGGTCAAACCACCACAGAGCTTCTGTGGTTCGGACGTGTGAGTGGCGGCTCACTGGGACACGCCCACCTCGCCGCGAGCCGCCACCGAAGCACACGTCTGACCTTTTTTTTTTTCAGTATTTAGATGTTGGAGGCGGCGTGTTTACGTTGAAGGTAAATAATGTCAGCACACGGACAGGCTGAGGGACTCCTGCTTCCACTCTGTGATTCTGTTTGACAGACTGTGTGACGCCTCACTGATCACCTGCACGCTGCGACCTTCAACCCCGAACACACACACACACAGTCTCCTTTAGATGCCTTTAGCTCATCTGGCGTGTCAATGTGCCAAACCCGGTTGGATCAGTGTGTTTGTTTTAGTGACCCCAGCGAGTGAGGCGGGCGGAGAGGTCGTCAAATATTGATGCCAGAAGCTGGAACAACCAACTGCTCCCCACTGGACGTTCGTCTCCCCACAGCTCCGAGGTTCAGCTGTCAGCGGAGGATTTCTGTGTGGAGCACTTCATGGAGGAAACAGGAAGTAACGCCATCACACAGTGAGCGGATGAAGCCGTCATTGGACCAACAGGTGATGAAGCATAACCCCTTTAATGCAGTTTGTGTTGATCTAACAGCCGCGTGGTGTTCGCCGTGTTGACTCTGATCTGATGAAGATGAATTATTCAGAGGATTTTCTGCGCCCTCCTGCTGGTTGTTCGGTTTTCCAGGAAGCTGCTGAAGCTCACAGATGTGCCTGACCTAAAAGCTCTGACATCTCAAGGGGCGATCACACACTGAGCTGCCAAAAAACACTGTGTGTGTGTGTGTGTGTGTGTGCTCCTCCTCCTCAGTCGAGCAGATGAGAGAGCAGCAACACAACCTTGACCTAGATAATGAACAAACAACCAGAGGAAGGTTCAAGAACGATGAAGAGGAGAAGTTAGAATATGAGGGGGCTGGAACTGAAGAGGAAGAGAAGGACAGATGAGTATGGATGAATAATGTCAAGAGACGGAGATGAGATGAAGAGGAAGAGATGAAGAGGATGAGGAGGATGAGGAGGAGTGTTGGTTTGGAGGTCACCGCCTCCCTCCTGTAGGTCTGATGGATCCACACTGACAACCAGAGACCACTGGAGACTGTGTGTGTGTCTGTGTCTCTGTGTGTGTGTCTGTGTCTGTGTTTCTGTGTGTGTCTCTGTGTGTGTGTCTGTGTCTCTGTGTGTGTGTGTTTCTGTGTGTGTCTGTGTGTGTGTGTCTGTGTCTCTGTGTGTGTCCTAAACCAGTGCACACACACTAACTTTTCCCAGTCTCCCTGGAGGTGTTTTCTTTATCGACTGTGTCTCGGTCTGGAGACACTCAGAGGTCAGAGATCACGCAGCACTGAGATGTTTCAGTCTGCCATGTTGTAGTCAGATTTACCCAGAATTCCTTGCAGATGCTGGCTTTGCTTATTAGTACTTGTATCAGAACCTGGGCCAGTTATAGGAGTATTCACAGTCACACACACAGAGTCCATCAGCTGTCAGTCATCCCTCTCTGTCCAATGAGGTCACATGTGTAGTGCAGTGTGTGTGTTTGTGTGTGTCTGTGTGTGTCTGTCTGTGTGTGTGTCTGTGTGTTAGCTGATACAGTATGTGTGAATGTGTGAGACAGACAGAGGTGCTAACTAAGGTGACAGCGACGGTGCGGCGCGGCGCCTCATTCACGCCCCTCCTCAGATCCAACATGGCAGCTCCTGCTCGCTGACAGGAAGCGCCTCCTCGCCGAGGTCCCGGAGGTCAGACAGAGGGACATGGAGCAGGCTGGTTGGAACAGATTGTCCCTGCCGCTGTCAGGTCCTCCATCAGGTCCTCACGTCTGACGGACAGCGAGCGGACGTCCAGGAGGCGAGTTTCACACGCGCCGCTCAGTCAGTCACCATCAGACAGAGAGGAGGTGTGAGGTTCCAGAGCCCCCCCATCTGAGTGTGAGCCCATTCCTTTGAATAAACATCAACGCTGCTGTCACCGTCATCTTCATCACCTCCATCATCAGCACCGTGAGGGGGTTTGATACACAAACACTGACATGAGAGACGAGTGAGAGGAGGGTAAAAATACAGCTGCACTAACTTCTCCTGTTCCTGCTGCTACATCTAACCCAGTGCTGTTCCTCCTCTTAATCTGTCCATCTGCTCCCACTCTGCAGCCTCCATGTGTTTAATGGGCCTGCTTCGCCCCCTGCTGGCCATCAGTGTAAACTGTAAGTAACACTCCTCCTTCACCTGTGCTGCAAACACTGTTGTGATGATGTGTGGATTGTTTATGTGAGCTGTTTTGGACAAACATGGCTGCCTCATGAGTTCATTTAATGTAAAAAAAAAAACAAAAAAAAAAAACATGACAGCAGCAGGAAAACATCCAAAGGTCAAAGGCGTCACATAAGAAACCAGCCCGAGGAGGTGGCTTTAATGTTCCCCTCTGCAGAGGTAATCCTCCGCAGGGATTAGCGTCTTCATCGAGACTGCAGCGGCTTCCATGCGCCTCGCTCTCAGGGTCTCACTGTAATCCCGCTGCTCTCTAGATATTCTCACAGCACACTCGCTGCCCTCAGCTGGACACATCTGTACCAGAAGTAATGCTTAGAGTTCGTGACACAAACACGTCCAGCAATCCTGCCTAAGTGGACGGTAGAAATGGACGTTGCTGTTATTGTGTGACACAATTATTCAGGTCAAGTCAAAGGGCCGCCCTGAAACCAGATCCCTGCAGACACCCAATATCTGTGAGAGGAGGCAGCGCTGTAGCATCAGCAGGGACCCGTCTGCTCCTCTGTGGAACAAAACTCCTGAGGAGGAGGAGAGAGGCCTCCTCTAGAGACTGACTCAGCTAGAAAGGCGAAGAGAATTTGGGTTAACGAGCTGCTGGACGGGCCGATTCCTGCGTTAATGGAGGCGGTCGGACGCCGCAGAGTGGTTTATCTGAGCCGGGGGATTTGGGTGTATTAGTGTAATCTTCCTCTCTGTGACCAACAGGTCCACTCATCATCTATCAGCACGTTCCCACTTCAAACCAGCACAGATCTGATCGTTCTCCTCACATCCTCTTTACATGATCGCAATCTGACCTCTGACCTTTGACCTCTGTCATCTGGCTCCTCATGAGCTGGAGGAAGTGAAGCTAAGATGCTAACTGTAGCTTCATTTAGCCGGTGTGTGTGCTCACCACATCTGTTCCAGTCCACATCTGTTCCAGTCCACATCTTAAAACATCGTCTTTGAAACGTACTGTAATAATAAAGCAGCTCTTTTATTATTCTTCATCCCCAGACCCTGATGGAAACAGACAGCAGCTCCTCTTTGCTGCACCTTTGGGTGATTAAACGCCTTCATCATCTATAAATAACCTGGAGATAAACACCGCTGTGCCTGCAATCAATCAAATCCGTCCAGACCTTCTAATTCTCAGCCCTGTAGCCCAGTTTGGCTTCAATCTCTTAAACCTCGCCGCCTCCCAGCCCCCCTCCCACAGCAGCCACGGCGCCACGCGCTGAATAATTGACGAGCGCCCCCCCCCCCCCCCTCCTCCCTGTGTCTCTTTCCATCGCTCCTCGTCACTCGTCAGGTTTTCTCGCCCGCCCTCCCTCCCTCCCTCGCCTCCATCATGTCCAGTTTCCACCTGCTGCTGGCTGCATGTTGACGACCGTCGGTGGGTAAACAGACGGGAAGGCAGGAGCAGCTGCTGGTAAGACTCCGTTATTTTGTAGCAGCAGATCACAGGGAGCTCCTTTTACACTCAGGTCGGGATAGAACTCAACAAGTTTGATGAGTTTGCTCGATGGATTAGATGTAAAAGAAGGTAGAAAGTCCTCTGTGACCTGTTTCAACTTCAGCTGGGGACCGCTAGGATGACCTGAAATATGACATATGTCCCCAGAACTGTGGTTTTATTTTTTATATTGAATCCAGGTGGATGTTTTTACCCCTTTACATGAAGAACAGCGCTGGTCTGTGCAGGATTATCTTGTTTTTGCGAACATGTAAGCCGCCTCTTTAAGTACAGACCCTGCTGCAGGTCCTCATCTTTATGTGCGGCGCTGTAAAGACCCTTTGCTGACAGCGCCCGTGGTGCCTTGATTAGATTTCAGTCTCAGAAAAGGGTCATCAGATTCTAGCTGCTGCGATTAAACGATGGTTCTGATCAAACACAGCGACGGGAACTAGATTCTCTGAGTGGGACTCTATAAACCAGCTGTTCTGCTCTGCACGTCAGACAGGATCTTTGTTGTTGGGGACATGACGGTGTTCATGTCCTCTTGTGGTTTCAGAGCCATGATGTCGCTGGTGTTGCTCCTCCTTGTGGCGGCGGAGGTGACCTGCCGGTCTCACACTCACAGCCCACCTCACGCCAGGTGCGAGCCCGGCTGTGACTGTCCAGGAGACCTGAGGATCACCACCTGCTCCCGGGCCCTCTTCACCCAGCTGCCCGGCAGAGTGCCCTCCAACACCGAGCTCCTCGACCTGTCCGACAACCACATCTCCGTCATCCCGCAGCGCTCCTTCAGCAACAACCGCAAGCTGCGGGTGCTGCTGCTGCAGAACAACAACATCAGCGTGGTGGAGGACAGCAGCTTCTCTCAGCTGGAGTTCCTGCAGAAGCTGGACCTGAGCTGGAACCGGATCTCCGTCCTGACAGAAGGATTCTCCATCGGTCTGGCCTTCCTGCGCGAGCTGCAGCTGGCCCACAACTACCTGAGCAGCCTGGACAGTCGGAGCTTCCTCCACCTGGACGGCCTCCAGAGGTTAAACCTGACCAGCAACAGAATCCAGACCATCCACGTGAGGTCCTTCTCCTCCATGAGCACCCTGCGGCAGCTCCACCTGGAGGACAACCAGCTGACATCTCTGAAGAGCGGCATCTTCTCCATGCTGCGCTCCCTGGAGGTCCTCAACCTGGCAGGAAACCTCATCAGCGGGACGGACAACGGCGTCTTCAAGCCGCTCACCAGCATGACGTTACTCAACATGGCCGACAACCAGCTCTCCGTCGTCAACTTCAAGACGTTACTGAACATCCACACCTACAGCACCCACATCCTGCTGGAGGGCAACCCCTGGAACTGCGACTGTGACCTGCAGAGAGTGTTCCGGAAGCTGCGCAGCATCCAGAGGCTCTTTCTGGACGACTACTCCAACCTGACCTGCAAGGCTCCGCCCGTCCTCCAGGACTACCTGCTGATGGACGTGGAGAACGAGCTGTGCATCGCAGAGACCGTCACCGTGCTCATCATCACCGTCACCGTGGTGATAACAGTACTGGCTGCCATGCTGATGGGCGAGAGGAAGAGGAAGAAGAGGAGGAGAGCACTGCACTGGACGCACCAGGAAGACCTGTCCGACGAGTCGGACCACTGAAACCCTTCTGGGCCACGCTGTGACTGACTTTGTTATGTAAACCCTCCATGAACATCCGCTCTCACTCAGACCATGCTGGACGCCTCACAGGAGGCTGTGCTCGCTCTAAGAATGCAGTATGTTTATGACGCTTTCCTCCAAATGTTCTCTCACATATTAATCAATAAAGCTTATTGCCACTTTTTATATGATCTGATGCTCTGATCTGTGTCCTGCTGAATGTGTAGACATGCTTCTAGATATCTATATTTACAGTACAAAGAATCAGAGATGCATTGTGGAAGCAGCTCCCCCTGCAGGTAAACAGATGTACTGCACATGCATTTTTTTATTTCTACAAAAACAAACTAAAGAAATAAAAAAGAGGCTACCTTGAAATCAGAAGGTGAGTTCAGATGTTTCTGTCTCTGGGGTCACTGGGGTCAGCGGTGAGTTCACAGGTTTTCCTGGTCCTGGTCTGCTTATAATAAAGCAGCTGCATGTTTTCATATGTTGTGACTGGTATTAATGAAGTTTCCCCTTTAATGGAGACACTGGAGACATCCTTTGTTTTTTGTTTTAGGTGGAGTCGCTCTGCTGCGTCAAAGTGAGAGGGTTTCACCCCTGAGCACTGCCGGATGTTGTCAAAGTAAAAGCATGACGTTCTACGTTCACAAAACAAACGTTAAAAAGCTTCAATTTAACGAACGGATTTAAAATCTATTCTTGTTCCTGGAGCTTAATAAATAACTGCATTCATTATTTCAAACTAATAGATTTAGATTTAGTTAATTAATATAGAAAATTAAAAAAAACATAGACAGGAAATACGTTTTTAAAATACAAAAATACAACAAAGCGGCAGCAGAAGAGGCAGGGTTTTAAAAAATAAAAAGTCAAAACATATTTTTTTATAGAGAAATATGTTGTATTTATAACGAAAACAAAACAATGGTGTTTATTGTGAAAGTTCCAGACCGGAAGCAGTAGGGCCCAAAATGGCGGAGTTGACGGCTGATGCCTGTTCCAGGACAGGTGGGAGCTCCGGTCTGACGAGCTGCTGTTGTTCTCAATACAAAGAGAGCCGAGCCGGAGAAAGACGTTTAAAATAAGGCTGAAATTCAGACATGGAGCCGACACGGTGGCCGTGAACATTATCTGTCCATGGAAAGAAGTCATGATGACGGCTTTTGTGTGAAAAATGTCCGCCGGAGGAGAGAAGAATTCAACAGAAACTGCGCAGTCATAGTTTGATGGGAGCGGTGACCTGAGCAGGTGAGCTGCATGTCACTCTGAGCCGCTTCCAACATGCTTAAAGAGTTTTTTTTGAGGTTTTGAGGAGAATAAAAGGAGGAAGTAGGAACATTAATTATCAAGTTGCTGCCGGTTTAACCGGTTAATTTAATGAGCTGCGTCATTTTAAGCTAATGTACTTAGCTCGTGTGCAGTTTAGTTTGTTTTAAGTGCTAAATAATGTGCAGCTTTGTGCGACACGTCAAATACTTCCGCATCAGACCACCAGCGATACAGACGGACGGCTTCCAAGCTGCGGCCCGCGGGCCTGCTGCGGTCCCAGCAGGCTCATCTCAGGTCCTAACAGCAGAGCTGTTTATACTGATGCTGGCTCTTTGATTTGGAGTGTTGATGACGTCACAGCGTCAGGAGAAAACACACGGCTCAACACAGGACGTTTTAATGTGTTTATTGTCTTTGTTCGGAGGCTCGGGTCCCTTCTTGGAGCATAAATGAATCCTCATTTGGTTGTGATGTGGCTCTCCACTCTCTCACTCATTTCCTTATCTTCCAGATATGGCAGCTGACGACAAGGTTGCCATCCTGACTGAGGATGAGGAGGAGCAGAAGAGGAAGTATGTGCTGGCTGAGCCCTTTAACACCCTGTCCATGGGGCAGCAGGCCGCCGCGCCGCCCGCGACGGACACTCCGCCCGAGCAGCTGCCGAACCCGAACTCACAGCCCGACCTAAACCTGAACTGCTGCCAGAGGTTGTGCCTCCGCATCAACAAGAACCTCCTCGTCTCTAAGGTCTTCTATTTCTTCTTCTACGCCGCCTACGGCTCGCTGCATCCTCTGCTGGCCGTCTACTACAAGCAGCTCGGCATGTCGGCCAGCCGCAGCGGACTCCTCGTTGGTATCCGCTACTTCATTGAGTTCTGCAGCGCCCCCTTCTGGGGCATAGTGGCAGACCGCTTTAAGAAAGGGAAGGCCGTGCTGCTGTTCTCCGTTCTGTGCTGGCTGGTCTTCAATTGTGGCATCGGCTTCGTCAGACCAGCTGAGATGATATGTGAGGAAATCGTTACTGCTCCCGAGACGACGGCGCCACCTGTGACGACGCCACACGCACATGGCAACGCCACATATCCGAGCAACTCCACCAACCACACCAGAGTTTACCGGAGCCTTGCAGGCTTCCCTGAAGCCTTCAGCTTGTTGCGCCGGCACGCTCGAAGCACCAACTCCAACACGACGTTAGCTCCATTCAGCACAGCCAACACCACCCAGCTAACACCGAACACCACTCTACGCACCACCGCAGCCACCGCCTCTCCTAAGCCGACATCCAAGAAGAAGTACCAGATCACCTACAACAAGGACCAGGTGGAGACCAACTTCCTGCTCATTCTGCTCGTCATCATCGTGGGCGAGTTCTTCAGCGCCCCCGCCGTCACCATCGTGGACACCGTCACCCTGCACTACCTCGGGAAAGCCCGTGACCGCTACGGCCTGCAGAGGATGTGGGGCTCTCTGGGTTGGGGTCTGGCCATGCTCCTGGTGGGCATCTGGATCGACCACACACACATCACCGTCAGCGTCGAGGGTGACGGCTGCGTCCTACCCGAGTATCGCAACTATCAGATCGCCTTCATCGTGTTCGGCGTTCTGATGGGCTCGGCCTTCATCGTGGCCACTCAGTTTTACTTCGAGAAAGGCGGCAGCTACCAGCAGGAGCTTCCTCAGGTGGTGGAGGAGACCGTGAGCCCTCAGGCACAGTCTGAGTCCACCTCTTCAGGCGAGACTCCCATCAGCCTGGACGCCACAGAGGAGTTTCACTACAGCGACCTGCTGAAGCTGCTGTGCAGCGTGCGCTACAGCTCCGTGCTCTTCGTCGCCTGGTTCATGGGCTTCGGCTACGGCTTCGTCTTCAGCTTCCTGTACTGGCACCTGGAGGACCTGAAGGGGTCGACCACACTGTTCGGGATCTGCTCCATCCTGAGCCACGTCTCAGAGCTCGCCGCTTATTTCACCAGCCACAAGTTCATCGAGCTGGTGGGACACGTCAGGTGAGACAGATAAGATATCTACTAATGTGAACGTAGCTTTGCACTAAGCAGTGCTGTCGGCAGCTCAGTGAGTCCCTGCGGTGCCCGGTGAGGGCGCCTCTCTGGGACAGTGCTGCCATTGATCGGACTGGCCGGACCTCGCAGACAGTGAGGACATTTGAGAGCGAGGTGTTAGATTTCAGGCGTCTGTCCTGCACAGAAAACACACACAGTGTTGACTCTAAAGCAGCTTCTGAGTCAACAGGAGGGGAAGTTACGGAGTAAAAAGGGCAGGCTGCTTCTAGAGACTTAATCACTGACTGAATACACCTGCTGGCTGACTTTATGAGCTGCATATTAATCAATAACTGAAATAACTGATTATAATCAGCGTTTCTGTGACAGGTATTCACTGTCAGCCTCTGCTGCACACAGAGTGTCAGAGGATGTGCTGCTCTGCTGCACACACACTTCCTGCTTCAGTGTGAGAGCAGTGTGCAGGTGTTACAGTTGCATCCTCTGCAGTGGTCCCCTCGCTCTCTCTGTGCAGACAAGAGGAAGTTCCTGAGTCACTCAGGCTGTGTGAAGCAGCGGAAACACTGTCTGCTGGTCTTTAAATGTTCATATTGAGACACAGATTCTTACAGGTTTAGGGAAGAGATGATTTTAACCTGAAAGAAATAAGTCATCCATCGTGTGTGTGTGTGTGTTTGCACTCAGGATGAACAAACACGGCTGTAATCCCGAGGAACATGTTGAACAGAGGGTGTGTGTGTGTTTGTCCTGCTTAGAACAAAGATTGTTTCAGAATAAAAGTCAACAGTCAGTTTATGAACACCATAGAAGAAGAACTTGTCATTTTGTCCGATTATTTTTAAAGTGTCTGCACGCTTCCTGTCCTCAGGGTGCTGTACATCGGCCTGGCCTGCAACACGGCGCGGTACCTGTACATCTCCTACCTGCAGAACGCCTGGACCGTCCTGCCCATGGAAGTCCTTCAAGGTAACCGCGTCTCCATGTCTGCGGGGGGGAAGGGGGAGAGGTCTGGGACTCTAGGACCCAGGGGACCGAGCAGGCACAGACGGTGTTTGTGTAACAGGACGCTTATCAGGTGGCCTTTCTTCCTGCTGCAGCTCAGATGGCGTCATTTATTCAGTGTTGAAAACATTTTGTCACATATCAAACTCGCTGTATTCACATGGAGGCTCGATTCAAACGTGTTTAGATGCACAGACAGCGCAATGCAGAGACGCCCGCCCTGAGAAAACACAGACGCCTCACAGAACAAACAAGTGGAAACAATAAGAACGCCTCAAACTGAGCGCGCTCTGATAAGATCACACAGCCGGAAACATGAGGAAGAGCTGAAGTGCCCTTGAGGTCGCTGCCAGCTCGCTGCAAGGGCGTGGCGGTCATGTGACGCAGGAAGTCTACAGTTATTCACCGACATGTCCTCCTGTGTCTCCTCCTCTGTCCTCCAGGTGTGACGCACGCCTCGGTTTGGGCAGCCTGCATCTCCTTCCTGAGCGCCGCGGTCCCGCCCGCTCTGAGGACCTCGGCTCAGGGCATCCTGCAGGGCCTGCACCTCGGGCTGGGGCGCGGCTGCGGGGCCATGGTGGGCGGAGTGTTCGTCAGTTATTTCGGTAGGACGGCTCTGATCACATGTTGTCTTCAGGCGTGTGCAGTTCAGACAGATCGATTGACCCCCCGTTTGCTCTGCAGGTGCTGCTGAGACCTTCACAGGCATCGGCATGGCGTCGCTCGTCATCCTCCTCATCTTCTCCTTCATCCAGTGTCTGACCGGAGAGACCGAAGGACAAGGTGGGAACATGAACAGCTGAGCTCTGCATCGTCACAGATGAGCACCAATTTCCTGCCTGTGATGTCATTATGTGATGTCATCTCCCTCCATCTTCTCCCAGAGGACAAAATTCTAGCGGAGAACATCCCGGTGCCCTCCAGCCCCGTCCCCATCGCCACCATCGACCTGGTGCAGAGCCAGAACGCCGCCGGCGGCCTGAGCCCCGCCCACCAGGCCGCCATGCTGCCTGTCAGAAAGACCAAACACCAGGAGGATCAGGAGGACGTGACCAGGCCGGCGTGGGTGCTCTCCGGCGCCCCCTGGGTCACCATCGCCTTCGCACTGGTCCAGTTAAGAGAGATGATGAACATGGCGAAGAACAGCGGGCCGCCTCCAGAGATCCAGCCGCTGCAGGTGAACAGAACCACACACTGCTTCCCGCTGAACAACACTCCACAAACCAAACATGATCACAAACATTCAAAGGTTTCTGTGTGCAGCTTCAGTCTGTGAGAAATGTTTCACTAATCTGACACTTCCTCTTCTAACCGCCCGCCCACACGCTCTGCAGAGAGGTGAGATGTTTCTGTGTGCAAAGGTCGATGGAAAACTACCGTGTGTGTGTCTGTGTGTGTGGCGGCTGTGCAGGTTTCCCCCTTGTATCTGTGTGTGCGTGTTGATGCATGTAGTGATAACCGTGACTCATCTATACCTGTGTGTGGGTTGTGGGCGTGTACATGCGTGCTTATGTCTGTCTGTGTGTGTAGCAGCGTCCCACGCCCGGCGCCTGACGTCATGTGAGCTGCATGCATGCATGACCCGGTGACGCCTCCTCTGACCCCGCCGTCTGGCTTCTTTCTCTTCTTATTGATTATGTATTTAAACAGTAGTGGATATATTGGAAACATATGGATGCTAGTACTTTATATTTTAAAGACGGATGTCTGCTGTGAGAATAAATAAATTCAGACGGACACGAACAGATTCATCAAAAAGATGGCCGACCTCGATCAGGTGACGGGCAGGAAGGTGGAGGTGATCAGGGACGTGTCTGTGTGCCCAGGCAGAGCGTAGAAAGCTAAGCTAGCATTAGCATTAGCCACAGCGGGCCTCGTTGAGTCAGAGATGTTGGTGAATGTTCTGTCCTTCACTGTTTGTGCCTCTTGTTGCTAGGTGCCTAACGAGCGGGCGTCAGCTGAGGCGGCGGCGACGTCACACTCTGCACCCACACAGCCAGACACCACCCACCCCACACCCACAGACTGTCACTCAGACCAAACGCACCCGGCCTCTGACAGAGGAGGGGCGATGGAAACCCCGGCCTTCACAGCAGGAGACACACACTGACGGCAGAAGCTGTGGACACACACACGCACACACACTGTTTATGTATCACCAGGAGGCGAGGCCTTGAACTCTGAAACCAGGATGTGGACTTAGGTGAACCTGTGGGTGCCTTCGGTGGCCTGTACGCTCTGTGCACTTCCTTCCAATGTAAACGTGCCTCTTCCTAACTTATTTAAACTAAATGTGTTCACCAGGCGTGCTGCGGCCTTTCACAATAAAAGCCTCCTGCTTTTAATTTGACGCAGCAACAGTAAATTAATCCATCAGCGAGTCATTAAAGTGTTAATATGCTTAAAAACTGATGCAGTAATTAGACCAAATTCACAATAATTCATGTACAGAGCTCCTTATTTAAGCTCAGACACACACCTCTGTCTTCTCATGTTAAAGATATTTTATTTTATGAAATAACTGGTTCATAATAAGTGATGTTTGGTCGTGTAAGTTAAGAAAATGGGTTAAATTTGTTCGTTTTTTTTTAAATGTCTTAAAAATCATCGCAAAGCTGCAAACAGCCTCCGTGCTGATGAACGGTGTGTGTGTGTGTGTGTGTGTGTGTCGTCATGCTGGAGGAGCCGTGATGAAGAAGTGCCTCTCTTATCATCATCATCATTGTTCTGCCTGCTTGTGATGTCATGCAGCGAGCCCTTTACTGGACGGCACTCCTACACAAAGACGTGCCGTCCAATATTTTTATAATGACACTGCCAATAGTCCACACACACACACACACACACACACACACACTCTTTGATTTTCCTGCCAAACACTTCCCAGTATTGAGCGCTCCAGTGTGGTCAGAAATGAAGAATCTGTGTTTACTGTAACCATGTACGCACCATTAAAGGAAAGAAAGCACCTTTATTTTTGCTTCTGTGTTTCCATCGCTGCAAAATGACACATTTATGTTCTTTCTGGGTTTAAAACAAAGGGTTGTAGTCGCTGGACTACAGCAGGAGTCTGTGCTGTGTGTGTGCTCCTGCTTTTCTAAAGCATTGCCACTTGATGGCAGTAGCGCTCCGGGTGTGTTGGAGGCTGTATGGAGTCTTAAATGGACTCTATGCGTGTGTGTGGAGGGTTATTGAGGTCGTGGTGCGCCTGCTACTGATGGGTTGTGTGTGTGGGAGGACAGTAATAGGCTTCCTCAAAAACTAGACTAAAGGAAAAAAAAGAAAAAATAATAAAATCAGACCCGTCTTGGCACACTCATCCTGTCTGATATCCACGGAGAAGCGTCCTCATCCCCCCCGTGCTGCTGCTGCTGTTCAGTCCTTAATAATGAGCCGTGTAATAGTGTTGTGTTGTTTCTTCCCAGGTGTCACGACCATCATTTTAATTTGCATGACGCAGAGGCCTGTTGTTCTCTGACCTGCAGAGCCGTGCATGTTCCTCCCATCAGAGGGGACAGACCAAGGCGTCCTGTGACGCCCTGTAGACGTTCGGCTGCAGAACAAGGACCCTGACGTCCCTGCATCCTTTCTCAGATCTCATGCAGCATGTTATTAACTGTGCAAAACACAGATACAACCTGAAGCTATTTTTAGCCGCTCTCCCTCTCTCTCCCTCTCTCTCCCTCTCTCTCCCTCTCTGTGCTGTGGTAGGAAGGCGAGCCAGACGCCCCGAGGAGGAACTGTTGAGTCAAGGTGATGACGGCTCCTGGTGTCCTCCCAGACTCTCCTCAGGGGTCAGCACGGACAGTGACCTGGTCCTGATGCTGTGGTGAGGAGCAGAAAGTGTCATTTTAAGCATTTGAATTGGCTTTGTGCAGTTTTAGATGATGTCGTTGTTGTGTGTGCCGCTCAGGTTTGGTTCTGACTGATGATGGACCTGCAGACTCACTCTGCCCCGCCGGCACAGAGCACCGAGCTTAAATGAGTGGAGTGTGAAGCGTAACTGAGCAGGGCGGAGGTTAAAGACGAGCCCTGCGGTCAGGACCACCTGAGTCAGGTCTGAGTCAGACAGAAGACCACGAGCGAGGCGGGCTGCTGCAGACTGACTCTCACACGCTGCAGGCCTGCTCTGCACCTGTGGTACAGCTCAGACTGCTGATTCCAGCCTTATTGATGTATTTACACACATGTGTGTCAGTTACAGTAACTGTGTGTGTGTCTGTGTGTGTGTGTGTGCAGCACAGTAAGCCTGATGCGAGCAGACAGCTGTCATGGCGGCTCCCTGTGTGTGTTCAGCTCCACCATGAAGCAGCGAGGACGCCGTCACCTGCTCAGCTTCTTCCCCTCACTCATTGATTACCTGATCACCTGATCGTTCCCTCCTTGCAGGGAGGCTTCAGCTGACGGCCGGATCAGACAGGAGGTGAGTGTGTTTTTTAGATGTGTAATCCCGGTGTTCCTCAGGGAAGCGGCCCAGGTCCCCCTGTGCTCTTAATGTGAAATCCTGGAGGGGCTTCCTCTGGGCCCTTTGTGTGTCCCAGTGTGCCGGCACGGTGATGCGTTTTAAAGCATCTTAAGCACATTAGCAGCGTGCCGCACACCATTCTGTCTGTGTAATCACATTTGGAAATGACATGCATCATTATCATGGGAGCAAATTAACATTTTCCTCCAGCGGACACAAAGACGCCGAGCCGCCGGCTGCTAGCACCTTTAAATAGTATTGATCAGGGTTTGTAGACGAGAGCTGCCGTGCAGCTAATGATGGACTGATTACAACAACAGCTCCCGTTCCACAGGCGCCTCCACATCCGCCACAGAGAGCAGGAACCACACCTGCACAGCACCATCAGGTAAGGTCAAATTAACTCTTCATTCACCCTTAAATGTGAGTTTAACCGCCTCCGCCTTCATCCGTCCACGCTGAGATTTTATGAAGTTTCCTAAACTGCCTCCAAACCCTTCAAGCCCACACGTCCACATTCTTCTTCATTCACGCGTAAAAGATGTAGCTGCGACCTTTCCTCCCCTCCACAAACACCCCTCCACACCTCCACCCCAAACCCACAGCCTCCTCCACCTCCTCCACCATGGACTTCAAACGCATGTTAGCAGAGCCACATACCGCTCTCTGTTTCCACACACACACACACACTAATGATGGAAAGTGTTGATGTGCTCCATCTGCTGTGACCTTTGACCTCCATACACTGAGGAGTATTCCGACTTATCTGCGTTCAGCGGGCTTCGTATCTCGGCGCGCCGCCGCAGCTCCAGCAGGACAACAGGGAGGCTTTGTGTCCTGGCCGGGATCAATCGCTCCATAGATGACGCCCACCCAGCCAGGCCTCTCCGTGGGCGGCCGGTAGCCCAGCAGCCCAGCAGGCCGGCCTGGTCCGGCCCCGCCTGGACCCTCCTCCAAGCCCCCGCAGCCTGCAGGGCCGGCACGGCAGGAGAGCTGCACTTTACATCTGAAAGCTTTCAGCTGACTCTCCAGTGAACTTTCAAGTCAGTGAAGCAGAGGAGAGGAGAGCTTTCTTCCCTCCTCCTCCTCCTCCTGCTCCTCCTGAGGGAGGAACCAATGGGATGACAGGGACAGAGCGAGAGACACTGTGATTGGACGAGAGGAGGAAGAGGAGAGAGAAACACAAAATCTCACATCACAGCGCGTTAATATTCACCGGTGATTGTACCCAGGGTCAGGACGCTCACTTCCTGTGTGTATCAATATCTGTGGAAAGATAGGACCCCCCCCCCTTCTGTGATGTGAGTGTCAGAGGTCACATGCTCTGGGTGGATGACCGAGGGCTGAGCAGGAAGCCGGGCTGGAAACTCTCATGAATCACAGCCTTTGTTTGCACAGAGTCATCCAACCTGCCAGTGAATGCAGATTTCCCCCTTTCACACTGGAGGTGAAGCCAGATGTTAGTGTGACCGCTGACGGCCTCTCCAGGCAGATTAGTTCAGATACACAGCTCCACTCTCTGCGTCGCATCTCCTGGAGGTGCAGCAGAGAAGCAGCTCTGGATCATATCTGATATTTAATCAGCCGCGTGCGTCCTCTGTGCGTTGGGCTCCGCTGTCTTGTTGTCGCCGTCTGATCATTGTGTGCTTTAGTTGTCGGCACATCTCTGCGTTAATGCCACCAAGACAAATCCCCGTGCGCTCGGCGTGCCGGTTGCGATGCGCTGCAGGGACGTGGGCACGGCGGTGTGGGTACTTGTGCGTGAGGAGCCCTAAGTTGCAGAGGTTTTTTTTTTTCTAATTGAGTCAGGGACTTATGCTGGCAAGGTAGGCGTGCGAGTGGGGGGGAAACTAATCCCAAGCTGCTGTTGTTTTTCGTGCCTGCTGGCTCCAGATCAAAAACTTAACAGCAATAATCATGCAGAATGTGTGGCTTCTCTTCAAAGCCTCAACTCCACTCACACCCTGTAGCTCACATTGTTTCATCATGTTTCTCCCCCCCTCTTTTATCACATCTCAGCACATCAGTGTGCGACGTTGGAAGGCGATCTGATAGGAGTCGTGACCTTTCTTCAGAAGCCCGCCATTAAATACACTAACAGATTAATCACACCTCCAGATGAGCTGAGGTGTTTTCTCTCACACCGCATGAAGGCCGTGGTTTCTCTCTGACTGCAGAGGGAGAGTCAGCCTCCGCCTGCAGATAGCAGACATGTCAGACGTCAGCAGCACTCTCGGGGTGAAGGCGCCGTGGGCGGCGAGGGTCGCTGGGGCCTCTACGTGGCCAAAATGGGCAAACCCACAAAAAAACTCCACAGACTTAATGACGGCAAACAGTCAATGATGCAGATTTGTACCTGAGGCGACCTTTTTCATTTGTGAAACGGATCAAACTCAGATGTGGAGGTTTATTAGTGACCCTATGAGTATTGATGAAGCAGCAGATTGGATGTTTTAGGCCCGTGTTCTGATCTCGGATCATTCTTAGAACCTGACACATCGATGGCGCCGACGGCGGCAGCTTGTTTTTGTTTCTTAAAATTCAGTTTGTCTCCACAGTCCGCCATGTTTGACAGTTACTGTGAAGAAGAAAGACTCAGTGCTGAGGTCTTAGTGTGTCCCTTGCAGCACTGTGGCGTGACACATTTTCAGAGTGTGTGTGTGTGTGTGTGTGTGTGTGTGTGTGATGTTAGTAGAGTGCAGTGCAGACAGCAGGGTCCCTATAGCTGCTTCTGCAGGAAAGTTTCACGCACACATAAACACACTGCAGTCTCTATCTGTATGTCACATAACCTCCGCCCACGCACACTACACCCACACACATCCTTGCCCAAAACGCCCACACCACTGTAATGTGTGCAAAGACACACACACACACACATCGCCCCTATACACACTCCCCGCCCACGCAGGCACACACGTGTTCAGTCAGACATAAGCCGCTCATACCATCCCACACCTTCTCAACAGACACAAAGTAAGACTCTGCTAACCAGGGAGCCTGTGCACACACACACACACACACACACACACACTCATAAACTCAAAGGATATGTTGAGCTTTTACAGAAGGAGAACCTGCTCAGCTGGCCAGATTTTATGATTTCAGTGAAGTCACGCCCGTCTAACATGTGTCTGCGTCCAAAAACAGCCACACAGCGCCGGGCGGAGACGACAATAGGAGGCAGCGAACTCCAGACGAGGGAGGCACTGTTCATTTCTGGCATCACAGTCATGCTGTAACCCATATTCCCTCTAAATGAAAAGGGACACTCCATGACAAGCACCACCACCGCCTGGAGACTGAATCATGCCGCTCTGTTGTTCCTCCTTTTTTTTTTTTTTCTTCTTCTTCTTCTTTCCTCCAAAAGAGGAACTTGGATGAAAAGAGCTGCTTTTTAGAGCGCAAAGTGTTGAGGATGTGGGTTGGTGGGGAGGGGAGGAGGGAGAAGGGGAGCAGAGCAGCAGCGTGGGCGCTCTGACAGGGCGAGGGGCTGACAGGCCCAGGCGTGGGCGTGTCATTGAAATGTGTTTCTACTCCAGGGGGGGAGAAGAAGAAGAGGAAGAAGAGGAAGAAGAGGAGGAGGAGGAGGAGGAGGAGGAGGGGAAAAAAGTTGAATTAGAGAAGGAGAAGAAGAGGAGAGACGGAGAGACGGCGCAGGAATTAAACCAGCAGGCGTCTGGTGAAAAGTGAAATATGAAGCGGCTCCTTGCCAAATGAGATGGGGGGGGGGGCACACAGAAAATAAAAAAGTGACGCCCACTCTGTGGAATGATTGACAGGACGACATGAAAGCAGATCGCTGCTGTCATGTGGAAACCTTGTCGCTCCTGCTCTCGGGGGTTTTTGGTGTTTTTAGGACTAAATTGGAGGATGAGTGTTTATGGAAACGTTTCAAAAACCTGATCAGACGAGCTGAGGGGCTCCGAGGAGGCACACACACATGAGTCCAGTTCTTTTAATGTTCATTTTTTTTACATAGTTTTTTACGGAGCTTGGTCCATCTGTTGATGAGCGGCGTGCAGGACGAGGGGAAGCTGGCGCTGCGGCGTCTTTTTCTTTTAAAAAAAGGTGCTCATGATGTGTTTTCCACACACGGAGCAGGTAGGCAGGTAGGATTCCAGTCCGCCCACCTTCAGCCTCTAAATCCACGTCTGGCTGCTCAGTGTGTGTGTGTGTGTGTGTGTGTGTGTGTGTGAGATTATGCAGATATGACCTTCTAGCGGCGTTCCCATGGATCAGCCTCTGAGCAGACGGGGATCAAATCAAACTCTGAGATGGAGTATCCTCGACCTCACCCACTTATCCTCCTCCCCCTCCTCACCCACACACACTCACACACACACACTGTGTGTGTGTGTGTGTGTGTGTGCTGGATATCTAACAACAACAAGAGCTAAACAAATTAAAGCAGCGGCAGCAGGAAATGGGATGTCCACCCACTCTGGGAGGAGCACCCAGGCTGCCCCCAGCTTACCTCCTCCCACCCTGCCGCTCCCGCTTCTCCTTTACAGCCATGAAGTGGTTAAATAAAAAGTTGTTTTGGGAAGCGTGCCCTCTGGGCTTTGTTTCACCTGAAGACTGCTTCTGTTTTTCAGTCCTGTTTGTAGGTGCAGTTCCTCCACTGGCCACACGAGGCTGCCTCCAGAAGTAATCATTTTATTGTCTGTCAGCATAATTCTCCTGTGGGATTATATATTCCAGCATAATCTGCAGTTTGATATTTGTTTTACTTTCCTCCTGAAATTAATCACACTCTTCAAATACTAGTTTTCTCTTCTTGTGGGCTTTAGCAGACACATAAAAGGAGCTGCAGAGTTAATTCCCTGCTCCTCGGGGTGTGGTGGAGGTGGAGGAGTTGTTTTGGAGGCGGGGTGGTGGGGGGGTTTGACAGAAGCCGTTCTGGTTTTTGTCCCCCCGGGGTGTTTCACTGGTGGCGGCTGGCCTAATTCCCCAAAATAGCGTATTGATGGGGAATCAAAGCCCGATTGGAGCTGCTGGCGAGCGCCAGGGGCGCCGCTCTGCAGGCTGACGGCGGCCGTGCGCTCTGCTGCTGCTGCTGGGCTTCGCCTTCACATGTGGAAGGCGAAGCCCAGCAGCAGCTGGAGGAGGCTCCTGCTCTAATACCTGTCCATGTAAGACACCGTGACCTTTGACCTGCTCATCACAGGCTAATAATCCAAGAGGTGAAGCAGCCTGCTGTTTGTGTACTCACCCCCCACCCCCACCCCTCTGGTTCTGGTAATAGTTGGTGTGTGTGCTGCTGTCGCTGACTGATATCTACACACACACACACACTGTTCACGTGCGAAAAGTGCGTCAGTGAAACTACAACACGCCCGTATGCAAATGTTTCATTCAGATTTCACAACAATCAGTCGCACAACACAGAGCAACAGTAACAATACGTCACACCGGCAACAATGAAACCCTAAAAAATATCATGTATGCTGTTTACACACTGTATAAACATATAAACATGCATAATAATACAGCACACCCGGCAGGAAAGAGTTAAAAAGCAGGAATACGAATAAATCACACACACTGTGGTTTTAAAATATTCTATATATATGTGATGTGTGCAGAAAGAGTCCTGGTGGTGTTTGAGATTATTATAAATATAATATTTACCCTCAGATTACAGAATAAAATTTGCCCTCAGATTACAGAATAATAACTTCCACTCAGTCATTTGGAGCCAGAGCGTGAAGTCTGCAAACTGCTGTGTCTCTCTGTGGGTGTTGAACCTGCCTGTGTTTGGTATTCCGTGCAGAAAGCCTCCCACGCCCCGTGTGTCCGCCCACGCGCGGATTTGCGTCACGCAGGGAGCAGCGTGGGCGAGAGAGAGAGAGAGAGAGAGAGAGAGAGAGAGGCGCTCTGTGGCAACCGCGCGGAATATCCCACTTTCTTCTGCTGCCCGCGTGAAGCTGGACGCGGTTAGGGCATGCGCAGACCGGAAGTGCTGACAAAATAAAAGCACCGGGAAAATTACAGTATGACACAGAAACACCACCACATACACAAAAGACGTAAAAACAAGTGTGTGCTTCAACATTTCTACACTTTAAATGGAAATAAAGTCACTTATCAGCTGATTAACTGTAAACATGATCATTTCCGGTTTCTAGAAGCATCATGTGTGACAGTAAATTACATTTTTTGTAGAATAAGTTGTACTATTGCTCTTTACGTCTCTTATTTATATTATAATAATTAATATTCAAGGTAGAATTGTTCATTTGCTATGTCTGGTTAGCATAAACCCACACACACAGCTAGAATAATACTTGTAAACATGTCATTTTATACATAAAATCTATGATTAAAATGAAAACTTTAATTTAAATCCTGTCATAAAAGTATCTACATAATCCAGCCTTTATTTTGATGCTTTTATTTTGTCAGGGCAGCCGGAAGTGTTTGCGCGCAGCTCTGCGCGAGCTGAAGGTGTCGAACAGTGCAGGGGAGTGGAGAGAGACGCTGAGGACTCACACACTCACTCACACACACTCACACATCATCATACCCGCACACACACGCAACACACACTTGGAGGAAGGAGACGCACCAAAGACGCAGGAAGGTCAGCGGCTCTTCACATTCTGCGCCTTTTCTCTCTTTTCTCTGAGCGGCAGGCGGAGGAAAAAGTTTCCAGAGAGCAGAGCAGAGGAGAGAGGAGGAGAGAGGAGGAGTGCCGCTACAAGCAACGACAGGCAGACATTCTTCGCCTTCTTTTTGTGTCCGGGAAATTATTTTTCAAATTCCATTTTTCATCTTTACGCGCACCGCTCCGGCTGCGAGCTCTCTGCTTTGTGTTTGCACAAACTAAGTCCAGAGCTCTGAGCTGATAATCAGCGAAGAAGAAGAAGAAGAAGAGGAGGAGGAGGAGGAGAGGAAGAGGAACCGGACCAGGGCGGACCAAAGGGGGCCAAACACTCTCCAGGTAGGAGCGCTTGGACCGCTGCTTGTGTCCTCAGTTTGAGCGTGTTTGTGCAGAAAGTAGCGGCTCAGGATGGAGGGAGTATCTGTGGAGGTGATGTGAAGTCAGCATGCTGGCGCTAAAAGTCCTTTAACCCGAGACAAGTTCAGAAATGCAGGATTGTTGCAGGATTCATCATCTCGTTCCTGTGGAGGTCACAGAGAGCAGCAGAGTCTGTCCGAGCCGCTGCTGCTATTCTTAGCTGCTACAGAGTTAATAACAGCCACTCAGGGGTGGTACTCAATATGAGGTTAAATGTATTCAAGGACTCATCACACTCACAATCACACACACACACTGACTCACACACTCCTGCTGCTGCTCCATCACTTCCTCAACCTGAAGCTCAGTGAAACCATATGATACCTGGAAAAAACACACAGCAGCCTTTATGTGTGTGTGTCTGTGTCTGTGCGCACAACTCGTGTGTTTCTGTGTGTGTGTGTGCCCCTGATGCCATTGTGCCAGCGCACGCCCACTTCTCCAGGTGAAAAGCCAAACTGGCAGGACTTCATTAGAACACACACACACACACACGTCTGCAGTGCCACAGAGTGTGTGTCAGCTGTCAGTCTGGGAGTCTTTGTGCGGTGAGATCATGTTGATCATCAGTTCATCATCAGAGTCGGTGACACCTCAGTGATCATTCTATATTTGCATTTTTCTTACGATCAGCTGATCGTCTGAGTCCTGCTCCTCCATTGATTGTGTATTGATGAGCGTCAGTGGGTCAGTGGATGCTCCCTGCTCCTGCGAGCTGCTGCTGTATTTAATGATGTGATAAAACTTCTCACGCCGCCGCCTCGTCTCTTTTTGCTGTTCCTGTGAATTTACACTCTAAGCTGCTTCTTTAGCTTCAGAGTCATGATCACACTCTCTCCACAGGTCCGTGTGTTGTAGGCATTCCCAGAATTGTTGGACTTTTGTTTTGTTTTTTGTTGAAAGCCACACACAGAGCTGCAGGTCTGTGTCGAGAACCTGAATATTTTCATGTCTATCACTGACTTTTAGGCTGTTTTTATTGGGATTATCAGCTGGTATGAACGGGAGTTGTGGCTCTGTGTTGCTCCATGTCTGTGTTGCTTCAGGCTGTAATTACCTTTAATCAGCACAGTCCTCCCTCTGCCCCAGCCTGAGCGTCATGGAGGTCTCTGCTTCACAGCTTTCAGTGGACAGAGCTGGAGAGAAACAGCCTCTTAGAGGCAGGCGAGCCTCTGCTGCTGCTGTTCTGTCGTCTTCCCGGCTCAGGCAGCCTGAGTAGCCGCCGCCTGCCTGGCTCCCTTGGCTGAGGCTCTCTGGGCCTATTCTGGGCGAGGCGAGCCCACCACCTACACATCCTGCAGGGGTGGAGAGAGGCATGTGGTCCTCCCAGAGAGCCGGGCCTGCTGACTGCCACTCCTCTGTGAGCTCGGGCCTCCGCAGGGCCTCACATGCACACATAGGAAGAGGCAAAAACAAGCCTGTTACTGTCAGCGGGTCTGACGGGAGATCAGAGGCAGGCAGGCAGTCCCGATGGACCCAAACCTGCACCTGTCAGCCATTAAACCTGCAGTCCACATATAATACATGGAGTTCTTTTGCTACTTTAATTCAAGCAAACAAGATTAATTTCTGCCCGAGGTCAGGAACACTGCTGCTAATTAGCCGAGCCGGCAGAGAGCGGAGCCTCCAGGTGTCGCTCAGATCAGTGGGACATGAAAAGGCCTCTTTAATCTGCCGAGGAATGGAGATGTGATGATGTCAGTCGGGTTTTCTCTCCTCCTGACTTTTCCATAAAGGGCAGCTCGCTCTCTCTCAGCAGGAGGATTTCTATGACTGATCTGACATTTGTACGTTTGAAGGACTGGACCAGTCGTTCTGGACCAGTGTTTTCACCTTTAAAGGTGTAGAACAGAGCCGGATTCAGTCATCAGCGGCAGGTTAGCTTAGCATAAAAGCAGGAGAATATACCTGTCTGACCCGTCTGTGCTTCCCCCCTCAGGTATGGCGGCGGTGTTGCCGAGGACCCTGGGTGAGCTGCAGCTCTACAGGATCCTGCAGCGGGCCAACCTGCTCTACTACTACGAGGCCTTCATCCAGCAGGGCGGCGATGACGTGCAGCAGCTCTGCGAGGCCGGCGAGGAGGAGTTCCTGGAGATCATGGCCCTGGTGGGCATGGCCAGCAAGCCGCTGCATGTGCGCCGCCTGCAGAAGGCGCTGCGCGACTGGGTCACCAACCCGGCCATCTTCAACCAGCCGCTGACCTCGCTGCCCGTCTGCAGCATCCCCGTCTACAAGCTGCCCGAGGGCTCGCCCACGCTGCTCAGCGCTCAGGACCGCAGCATCACCGCCAGCGTCAAGATGCCCAAAGGCGTCGCCGCCGCAGCCTGCTCCGACCCGGGGAAGCTGGACGTGGCGAGGGACAAGGTGTCCGCGGGGTCGCCCCTGCAGGGCAGCAGCGAGGCTCGCTTCTGGTCGGGCCACAGCAACGACAGCGAGCACAGCCTGTCGCCGTCAGACCTCGGCTCGCCGTCCTCGCCCAGAGACGCGCTGGAGGCTTTGGACGCCGCCGCCGTGCAGTCGGTCCTGGAGTGTGTGGACAGGATGGCACCCGGGCTTCCTAAGACGGACCTGGCCGAGGTCAAAGAGCAGCTGAAGACCAACAAGAAACTGGCGAAGATGATCGGACACATCTTCGAAATGAGCGACGACGACCCGCGGAGGGAGGAGGAGATCCGAAAGTACAGCGCCATCTACGGGCGCTTCGACTCCAAGAGGAGGGACGGCAAACACCTGACGCTCCACGAGGTGGATGAACGCAAAGGTCATGTGTGTGCTGAGAGGTTTGTGTTGTGTGTAACCACGACGTGTTTCTGTGCAGCTGACGGTGAACGAGGCGGCAGCTCAGCTCTGCATGAGGGACATGGCTCTGCTGACGCGCCGGGACGAGCTGTTCGGACTCGCCCGGCAGATTTCCAGAGAGGTCACCTACAAGTACACCTACCGCACCAGCAAGTAAGAGCTCCCTGCACCGCTCCGGCTTCCAGCTGAGAGCGTGCTGAAGCTAACCTGTGGTCTTCCTCTGCAGGTCTCGCTGCGGGGACAGAGACGAGCCGTCCCCGAAGAGGATCAAGACAGAGGTGAGCTCCACGTGGACGGGCAGCAGCTGCTCTCAGCGTGCAGACACTCGGTGATGGAGGACATGTGGCTGAAGAGGGGAACTCCTGCTTCAGCTGAAAGGTTTTGATATGTATCTGAAGTGTTTTCCTCTCACACCTTCAGGAGAACTTCTTCGACATCCAGGAGGCGCTGCAGGCCATCCACATGAGGCAGGAGATGCTGAGGGAGCAGCTGGCCTGCGCCAAGTCCAAGGGAGAGGAGACGGTCGGCCGGAACCTGCAGGTAAGACCAGAACATGGCGACACAGTGAGGACATGAGCTCAGCTCTGCTGAGCCTCAGAGAACAGGATCCTCAGCAGCTCTAACCTCTTTATCGGGCTCGTTCCTCATTAGAGCCAGAGTGTAGGAGGAGAGGAGCTCTGTGAGAACTCGTCGTGGCCGCATGTATACATGTGTGTACGTTCAGGGTAATCAGTCAGCTGCAGTTACACTTGTCACATCGATGTGATGTTTCAGAAATCTCTCTGAGAAGAAGAAGCGATTTCATGGCTGCGTCATGCCGCGGGGCTTCAGCACCGCCACGGGGACGCAAAGCCCGGCCTGACAGAGACGAGCCGGCTGACAGAGAGCTCATCACTGCTGCTTTATGTCCACGCCTGTCAGCCGGCTCCGCGCTCACGCTCGCTGACGGCTGGGTCTGGGGGGGTGTTTGCTGGTTTTGGACACGTCTCTGCTGTGGGACAGGGAGTCAGATACAGGGGCAGGAAGTCAGGCGTCGTCAAGGTCATGTGGGGTTAAATGCCGGCAGACGTGCTAACAGATCATTTGTGTGTGTTCAGATGCAGCTGGAGCGTCTGCTGGCGAGGCAGATGGAGATCCTGCAGGACGCCGCCGTGCAGGAGCGCCTCCAGGCTCTGGACTGGAGGATCCCTCCTGCCGCCTTAAAGTACCTCAGCGACGCCCAGAACGGAGCCGTCGCCGGAGCCGCCGCTGACGCCAGCAGAGACAGCCAAGGTAGGACTCGCTGCTGCCCCCTGTGTCCAGCTGGCAGAACGCATGTGTTTCTGTGGTTGAGTCTAATGTGACTGGATGGCTTTGGGAGCTTGTCAGGCTGATTCAAAGATACTTCAGTGTCATAAATGCCACGTGCACGTGGCCGCCGTGCGCCTCTGAAACAACACCTATAGGTGCTGAAGCTCAGCGCCTGCCGCAGCGGTGGCGGCCTCCATTTTCTCTCCTCAGACACAGAAACAGGACGCATCATTATTCAGGATCAGACTTCTCCTCTGGGCCTCTTCTCCTCCTCACCCACTCCCGACAGCTCATTATATCACTGTTCCCACAAATCCCACAATGCACCTGTAATTATCACGCCCACGCCTGTTTACCTCCAGCCAGTTGCCTGGAGGGGGGCGTCTCTCTCTCTCTCTCTCTCTCTCTCTCTCTCTCCTCCCCCTCTCTCCTTCCTCTCTGTCTTTTCTCCTTTTCTCCTTCTGCTCCTCAGATTCTTTTAAATACAAACAGTTAAAAAAATCCACCTGCATGAGGTCGTTTAATCTGAACCATGAACATAATCCACCTGTTCCATGTTCATCTGTAATTAAACTGTAAAGACGGTGAGACAGAGAAAACACACGGCAGCCTGTCTGAGGAAGACAAAGCAAGCAGCAGGGACCAGCAGCTCAGCGCTCCTTTTATCCTCAGCGGGAGTTCTGAACATGGAAACAAAGCCGGCGGCTGATCTACATCTGGACTGATGTTTACATCTGTACCCCACAGACAGCAGCTCCGCTCTGAGGCCCCGTTCACACTGGAGAGAGTCTATCCAGCTAGAGTAGGATTGAATCAAGATTTAAGCTGGATACGTTCAGACCTATTTTCAGATCTGGCTATCACACACACATGAGTCCGCACTCAATCCAGCTTAACCCGGCTTGTTTGTTGTCCTCCAAACCACTAGGTGGCGCCTCGTAATATATTATTCGGTTCAAAAAGCAGTTTATTCCTTTGTAGCCCTGTGGAAAATAACCTCGGGGCAAAGCTGTCGTAGTTCCACGGTTGTTTACATGTGGCTTTTGTACGAGACCTGGACACTGTCCCAGTAAACCAGTAGCATCACGTCGCTAGCGGATTCGCTAGCTGCATTTGCGTTTAGACTTGAGCCAGATGTAAGCCGATCCAGCTAGATCCACCTCCGAGAGGTGGACTGAAATCAATCCGGATATATCTGGATCTGGCCCGAATCCCGCTCTAGCCGGATTGGTTTCCCCAGCGTGACCGGGGCCTCAGTTTGTGACTCTTTTTATGACAGTTTAATTTCTTTGTTAGTTATGAACGGCAGTTCCTTTAGTGACCACTAGAGGCTGGCTCCAAACATGAGTCAGATAAAATGTTAATAAAATAAACAAAAGAAACTTTTTAATTATAATTGTTTTTTTTTGTTTCCTCCAGACGAGCGACCGATCAACCTGCGCGTGGTCAGCCAGAGCATGCAGGAAGGAGACCTCCCATTGGGCAAGCAGCTAGCCAATGAACTGAAGCGCCACCACAACCACAACAACAACAACAGCAGCAGCAGCAGCAACCACCACACAGACGACAGCAAAACACCAGCAACAGGTGAGCGGCTCCTCCCAGGCCTCAGGCGGCGTCCGGCCGGGCACCTCGGACCTTAACCCTTTCTGTCTCTGTCCACAGAGAACGGGACGTCGCAGCGGGCGTCCAGCAACGCAGAGAAGAAGACCATCAAGTCAGAGCCAGAAGACTCCACATAGTGCCTCCCGCCTCCCCCCACCCTCCCCCACGTCATTCTACTCACACCTGACAGTATGCAGCCACCCGTCAGTACATACTAAGCAAGCACAGCCACAGTAGAGCCTTAACAACCGACGTTGCCTCATGAAGAGCATTTATTTTTCTTTGAGTTCTTTTCTGCCAAAGCACCTAGAGAGCAGGTGGAGCAGCAGGTGGAGCAGCAGGTGGAGCAGCCCCGCGGTGCTCTGCAGGTCTTTGTGTCTGTTGTTGTGTTACGTGTCTTTTAGACTCCTTACCTCTGCCTGGTTTGTGTTGTTTGTGCTGCGCCGGGGCTGAGTCTTAATCCAGCAGAGATCCAGACTGACACTGTGGACAGTCGGCCGTCAGGGGGTCAGAGCGGGGTCAGGGTCAGGGGGTCAGAGCGGGGTCAGGGGTGAGGACTATCTTATCTTATCTTATCTTAAAGTGATACACACTCTGTGACCTCCTTTCACTGCAGTTCCCCCAAACGGCCACTAGAGGCTGGCTCTGTCTGTCAGCCCTGTGTTAGAGGTCCCTAAAGGCCACGGCCCTGAACTGAGAGGCCGCCGCTCACTTTAAGATGGCCGCCACATCCTCTGAGTCCCTCTCCCAGAGATCTAACTCTGGGTCAGTCCAAACACCGGGGTACAGTGGGGGGGCGGGGGGAGTCAGATTAAGACCCAGCCCCTGCAGCAGTCTTTACTTTGTCCTTCTCTCTCCCTGCGAGGCGAGGCGGGTGCGTCCGTCCCTCCTGGTTCTGCTCTTGTGTATATTTATGGAGGACGTGTTGGAGGAGCTGCTGTGGAGCAGCAGCAGCAGCAGCCCGGTCTGTAAATAGTTAACAAATAGTGCTAGCCTAATCTCTCCACCAGGGTTTTGTCCAGTGTAACTTTGCTGTAGATTTTCGGTGTCAGTGTGGTTTACGTGTTTATGTGTGTAGAGCATAAACAAAACACACAAAAAAAATCAACTCTTCAGTGTCTGGTATCTAAAAACATGCTTCACATGATGCTAATGTTGTTAGCCTTAGCTCTTAGCAGTGTTCCCTCCACCTGTGATCAGTGCATATCTCCAGTGTGTTCGTGCTGTGTAGAGGTAGAAACATAATGATGAAGTGTTCACTGTGTTTTTATGTGTAAATACGTCTCTGTGCTTTAACCCTTCCCCTCCTCCTCCTCCTCCTCTTCCTCACACCAGGTAGTTTAGTCTCACTGATGAGACCAATGCAATATTTATGTTCAGTATGGATCCATCCACGTGTGGCTGTCCGTCATCAGGGGGCGGGACATGTCCGTGTCGTCCCGCCTCTCAGCGCCACAGGGCACCGTTTGTATTTAAAGACGTTTTCACCAGATTCCATGTGGTGTTTGTTCTGGAGCAGCCATGATGGCGACAAACTACTAAAGTGAATAAAAAAAAAAGTTTTGTTTCCACACTGGCCCCGGTTACCGTGACGACCGTTCTGTTTATTGTAAAGTGATAGATTAGGCTTCACCTAGTTATGCACCTGTTTTTTTAAACACTAATATATTTTATTTGTTATACAGCACATAAACATTAAACTTTATTTTTTTGAACTCTATTGTGTGGTGCGTTCTGTCATCAATGTCCCTTTAAACCCGTGCTAAGCATTTCAATGGGGATAGCCAAGGTGTAGCTAATTGATGCTAACTTGATAGCTAGCATGCTATCACAAGTTTTTTACTTCCTTACTAGAGCTAATAGAGAAAATAAGGTTGCTAATACTAGCACCAATAATAGCCAGGGTGTAGCTAATTGATGCTAACTTGATAGCTAGCATGCTATCACAAGTTTTAAACTTCCTTACTAGAGCTAACAGAAAAGTAAAGGTTGCTAATACTAGCACCAATGATAGCCAGGGTGTAGCTAATTGGTGCTAACTTGATAGCTAGCATGCTATCACAAGTTTTTTACTTCCTTACTAGAGCTAATAGAGAAAATAAGGTTGCTAATACTAGCACCAATAATAGCCAGGGTGTAGCTAATTGATGCTAACTTGATAGCTAGCATGCTATCACAAGTTTTAAACTTCCTTACTAGAGCTAACAGAAAAGTAAAGGTTGCTAATACTAGCACCAATGATAGCCAGGGTGTAGCTAATTGGTGCTAACTTGATAGCTATCATGCTATCACAAGTTTTTTACTTCCTTACTAGAGCTAATAGAGAAAATAAGGTTGCTAATACTAGCACCAATAATAGCCAGGGTGTAGCTAATTGGTGCTAACTTGATAGCTAGCATGCTATCACGAGTTTTAAACTTCCTTACTAGAGCTAACAGAAAAATTGCTAACACTGGTGCTAGCCTGAAACCTAATGCTAATTCTGTGCTAAAGTTAGCCTTTCTAAGCTTGAATGCTAACTCACAGTTAGCCTGTTTGCCAAGTAGAATTTTTCAAAGCTTTAAATGGACTTTAACAAGAAAAAAAGCAGAGGGCAGTTGGTGGTTTGTTTAGCCGTTAGCTTGTTAGCGTGCTCACCAGGACCTTCACTAGGACTGTAACTGGCCCTCCTCTCAGGAACCAGTATCACTTGGTGATATCAGTGCTTTCTCAGATGATATATTTGCTTCCTGCTGCAGGGGGGAGCAGCTGGAGCCTCTCTGGTGCTATGAGAACTTGCTGTTGCCGGCTGCAGACCCTGGGCCGTGAGGTTCTGAGGAGCCTTCTGAGGGTGACGGCGTGGAGGCAGTGGCGGACTGAGGCTGGGGATGACAGTGAGGAGCTTCCTGTGAAGCCTCTCTGTCTGAGGTGGATCTCTGCGCAGGCCATTTGCATCAGCGTCACATCAACACATTGTGAAACTGGCTGGTGACTCACTCTGACGCAGGTCCTTTTCACATCCCTCCCATCCTCCCTCTCTCTCTCTCTCACACACACATGCAGACAGATTTTCTCTGGAGAATAGCTCGGCTCATGAACACCCACGCCGGTTGCTGTTCACAGTGGCAGCCCTGCTCGGTGCTCTCAAAACGCTCTCACCCCTCCCCTCCCCTTGTCCTCCTCCTCCTCCTCCTCCTCCAGTGCAAGTCACTGATGATGATGTTGTGTTGCCGTGGCAACGGCCGGTGGTGGGCGGCTCCACGGGCGGTGGGCGGAAGCCAGCCGCTAAGCAGCGTGGGAGGGATCTGCCGAGCGCACCCATCACCCTGGTTCTGAAAGGAGCAGGAAGCTGACTGCTTGTGAGAAGGTGTGGGTGTCGGTGAATTATCGCCTCTCCTCCCGGCAGCTTCGTTAGGGATCGCCTTGTTTGTTTCCATTCCTTCCCTCCTTCCTTCCTTCCTTTGTTTTCTCTGCTGCACGCAAAGAAAATGCACAAAATGAAAGTTTGTGAGCTGCTCGTAGTCTGGAGAAAAAACATTTAAATATGATCAAAGTGGGCTCAGGTTCCTTCCACAGGTCACCAGGGTCACACTAACTGAAAAAGTGTCACAAATAGAACAAAAGAATCTTTATTTTATGTCTAAAATCAGCAGAACAGCCTCCACTTTTAGCCGTGTCTGCACAAAAAGGGTCTAAAAACAAACCAGAATGCAGATATGTAAATGTTTTTGGGATCTCCCCTTCACATTCATGAGTGTTTCATCTCAGGTTTGATCGATGCTTATTAGTCAGCGCTGCGATGTGTTTGTCTTCTCCTGCTTGGAGCTGCGGGTGGGTGGACTTCACCCAGCGTCAGATAAAAAGTTAGGAGAAGTTAACTCGCCAGATGAACTTTCCACTGACTAATTTCTTTTGTAGGTCAATATTTTATGCTGCGTGTCAAAAACCCACGCACAGGGGCCGCCGGAGAGGTCAAAGCAAACACCAGCACGCAGTCTGAGTCAGGGCGGCGCGCTACGATGAGAATCTGAGACTCTGGAAGTCGAATTTAAACACAAATGATTCACACACAAAAACATTACACATGTATTATTATTATTAAAATAAATTACACAGCTGTGCCACATCACTCTTCTTCACTTGGTCCCTGCAGCCTGTGGCACACTGAGTTTAACCAGGAGATGGCGCTGGAGGGTTTATAAACTGACTGGCTGCAGTACCGCACTGATCCACAAGATGGAAGCATAGGACAATACATCACTCAATATGAGGGAGGCGCAATAAACCGGATTAAAAACACTATAATAATAATAATGATTCAGGTAGAAATATTATGTATTCAACATATATTGATTAGGATTTCATCATGATAATGCATAAATAAATAAATCTTTTAAGTCTTTTATGCCCTTTTCTACAATGTTCCTGCTTTAAAATATATTCGTTTGTTGATGTCTTTGAAATAAATGTCATAAAATGATCAAAACCATCATAAAAACATGTTTATATAGATAACTGCTGAACTGTGGCTGGAAGTGATGGAGATAAAGCATCAAAACACTCCGATGATTGACAGCCCTCTCAGCCAATCAGAGGCAGAGTCTAGCTCTCTGCCGTCCAATCAGAACCCTCGCGGTGAGGAAAAGGTTGGTTGAATCCCGGACTTCCAGAGGAGAATTTTCCGCCGTGTTGAGTCACCGGGAAGAGCGATCCTCGAAGCGGACACTCTCCTCTCCTCTCACAGCACTTACTCCCGCAGGCTCTCACCTCCACCGGGTTGAAATGTTACATTTCCGGTCCACGGTAGCGCTCAAGGAGTTATTTCATACCCAGCTGAAGCGTCCACTGGCCGGCAGAGTTGGAGGGACCGCGGCACCTGCGCCAGCCGCCGCCGCCGCCGCCGCCTGCTTCAGCACCACCGGCTGTGTGGACTGGAGGTCGTCGGCCAGAGGGAGGGCATTAGCCGGCTGGAGAGCTCCGCAGCACTTCAGCAGAAAGCGGGGATTCTGCTCCAAGGGGGACGGCCACCATGAGCCCCCCAAGGACCCTTCAGCCGAGAAGTGAGTAGCGTTTGACCCGGCAGATGTTGGCCGAAAATCTTAGCACAGCGGTCAACAACACGGTAAAGAGGATGTTTACAACAATAAACCTGTGTTTACGGTCTGTCAGGGCGTAAAGCGCTGCGTTATTAAACAGCTCGTAGCTGGGGTTAATTATTTTAACGCCTTCGTGAGGCCTCCTGGAAGTTGTCCGTGTTTACCGTGATGTTCTGCGGGGATGTGCATCACGCAGGGGGGCTAGCTAGCTGTTAGCTAGCTGGCTAGCTAGCGCGCAGGCTGTTTGAATGAATGGCGGACTAGCCGTCCAGCTAAAGGCTAGCCGGTCCTGTGGCTGCTCTTGGCCGGACAAGTAGACTGTAAAGCAGGGAAAACAACCGGTGACACTGCGCCCATTTAACGGGGTCAGACCAGGACGGGAACGACCCGGAGGCAGCTGAAAGCGACGAGATCCATTATCGGACAACCACCCAGGTTTAATCGATATTTAGAAATCTGTTCAGAAATCATTGCCACGTGTTAGTGACGCTGGCGAAGTGACGAGGATAAGAGAGTTAAATCAAAGTTTGTTTGCAGTAAAACATTTAAGAAGTCAAGATACGGACGCTTGTCCGGAAATGGAAGCAGGCAGCGCGGTAGTCGTGACCAGCAGAGCTGCAGCCTCCATCTTCATCCCCGCAGAAGGTGGAGGAGACGTCAACACTTCATCAGAGTGTTTCACTTACTGAGAAAATCATGTTATAATGATAAAAACAGAGAAAGAGTGAAGCGGCCTCTCAATGTCTAATGAAGGTCAGGGATGGCTGCGGCCCATTCATGGTTAATACTTCAAATATCAACACTAGATCAATAATAACATGAAGATCTCGACTTCAGGCGGGGCTCCAGCCTCTGTCCTCCACAGTCATAAAGCGCCTGGTTGTCCCTGCAGGCCACAGTCGGCCCGTTTGTTTCTGTTCACGGACAGTTTGCTGCAGCTCTCGGAGCTGTTCGGGCTCCTCTCAGCTGACTGGTGGTGGAGTCCCCTCCGGGCTCATTGGGTCTGTTTCTCTGTGTTCTCTCTCTCTCTTGGCTCCTCACAGCTCACTTCATGTTTAAACGTTTCTCTTTCTAACACATGTGGGTTCTCTCTGCTTGTAGCCATGATGGAGCTGCCAGAGTCTGTTCAGTTCTGGTCTTGTGGTCCAGAGGCTTTACTGTCTGTTAGTAGGTTTAAAAAACAAACAAACAAAGTGGAGCTCATCCCGCCTACTCCAGCGTTCCACAGCCTTCACAGCGGAGCTGGCTCGCCGCCCGCCGGTCACACGGGCCTCCAGGAGCGGATGATTCAGCCGCACAGATTGATTCGGTGCCGTGCCGCCTCTCTCTCTCTCTCTCTCTCTCTCCACGCTGTCTGCCAGAATGTCATGACATCTGCGAGGTAGTGACACCAGCTCCACCCGGCAGACACGAGCGCCTCTCCTCCACGAGAGGAGCAGGCTGACCTTTAAAAACAAACATGGAGGGAGGGAGCTCTAATGAGAGCAGCTGAGGTAGATTAACGAGGTGCTCCAGATGTTCCAGATGCTCCACCTCTAACCTGCCTCAGGGTGGAGTTCATTACTATGCAGCGTGGTTTTTTATCAGTGATTCATGTGTGTGTGCTGCTCAGGCCGATGTTGTTACTAATGCAGTATTATTCCCTCTCACACTCTCTCCTCTTGTTGATGCTTGCTTTGTATTGTAAGTATGTTTCGACTTTTTTATTTTAGTCCTAGTTGTTTCTTTAAACTCTCTTTTCCAGTAGTTGTAGACCTTTTCTGTGACCTCACTTCCTTCCAGCTGCTATGCCTGATGCCGCCCTCCCTCCCTCCTTCCCGTCCTTCCTCCCTCCTCTACCTCATCCTTCCTACTCACACACTCTCTGATGTGTATTCCTTCCTCACCCACAGGCCGTCATTATTAGTGAGAGTCAGAGACGAACCACAGCGACTCAGCCGGCGTGTGTGGAGCGGTTTCAGGGCTGATGCCGAGTTCCTCTCACATTAGAAAGCCAGAATTTCCCATGAATACATCAATGTGTTGTGGTGTTCTGACCTTCAGCTCTGACTGGAACTCTGTTAATGCAGAATTACCTCGGTCGTCTCCTCTGCCGTGCTCAGCAGCTCTGAATACAAGCTTAAAATCTGAAAGATAAATGTTAAAACCTCCAAGAAGGAGACAACGCGGCCACATGTTTCCACAGAACATGGTTTGATTATTATTATTTGAATGGCTGCTGCTGCTGTTGGACTCCAGAGGAGACCCTGCTGCTGATGCTCCCCTTTTACCTCCAGACATCCTCTCCTACCTAGCTCGCAGGCTGATGTCCCATGATGCATTGTGGGTTACGTCTGGACTCCTAGGGCTTTGCACAAATCCAATTTGGGTGTGGATATGAATCATAGCAGAGAGCCTGCTGTGAGCCGGTCGCCTCGTCTGCCTCCTGACACGCTACTAACTTTCCTCCCAGAGACGAGTTGGTGTGGAAATGCTGCTGAGAATACCAGCCAGGCACCGACACTGTTAGCATGAAGCTAACGGGTGATGCTCTGAGGAGCAGTTAGCTTATAATAATATAATAATCTAATAAAATCCATGCTGCGTGATGTGAGCAGCGTTTGAAACCTGGTCCTGGCTGGTATTCACGCCTCACTCTGGCCTCATGGCAGCATGTTGACCTGTGGAGAAATCACAGAGTGGACGTTTTCCACAGGTCCTGACAGCGAAGTGAGGCCAGTGTCGTGTTTTCAGTGTCATTACTTACTGCTTCTCCCTGCAGTCCCCTCTGCTGCAGCTCCCCTACATGTCTCCCTCCACAGCCGGCCCCACTGTGGGGTTTTTTCTCACTTCTCTCTCTGCCTGTGTTTCCTGCAGGAGAAGGAAGGCGGGCATCCTGCCCAGTCTGGAGGACCTGCTCTTCTACACCATCGCAGAGGGCCAGGAAAAAATCCCTGCACACAAATTCACCACAGTGAGTCGTCACCATGGGGGGACATGTGTTTATAACGTATCGGCTGATTTAAGAGCACGGTGCCGCCTGCTGTCGCCTCGTTGCTTTATTGATTTGCCGTCGGCTTGTCTTAATCCCGGTGCTCCCTCTGTGTGCAGGCGCTGAAAGCCACAGGCCTTCGCACAGGAGACCCCCGGCTCAAAGAGTGCATGGAGATGCTGAAGGTGACCGTGAAGACCACTTCAGATGGAGCCCTGGACCGGCACCTCTTCAAAAAGTAGGCAGCTGTGCTTCTGCTTTAATGCCAACATCAATCTTTCATCAGCGTCTGTGTGAGAATTATTGATGCTGGTCCGAGTCCTCTGCGGCTCAGAAGGGTCACAGAGTCCTGTTCATTATTCATCAGGCCTCCACTTGCACATCATTTTCATTCAAGAGCCTTTGAGACACCTGCTTCAGTGGTGGATTTGTTAGATGAGAGAGAATCGGAGTGCGACGCTGCACTGCTGCTGACCCCCTCCCCTGAGGAAGTGACACCGCCATAGAACTGGGTGACAGCCTGGGCGGCGTGTCGCGTCTGAGCATATGAGGGCTCACCGGGGAGCTGAGGCCTCACTGAACAGACCCCAGCGCCGGCGCTGCTGGCCTGGATCCATCACTTCCGCTCCCCGGGCGTATTTATAGCACGTGAGCGGGCGGTGCAGTGTAGCGTGTTGTCTCTGCAGGAGATTAGATGCAGCGAGAGAGCTGAGCCACAAATCTCCCTGCTGCAGGAGAGTCACCACCTCACCAGCTTATTATCCTTGTCACCAACACAAACAGCATCAGAGTGAGAGAGGTGTGAGCATGTGTTCTGTGCAAACACAGCAGGCCCACGCTTTTGTATTATGACAGATATGAGGCGGCGAGGTTTTTATTTTGGTATTTTTCAGTCATAAGAAGGAGCAGTCAGGGTCACGCGCTGTGCTGAGGCCTGAAACTGTCTCCTGTGCCTTAGATGTGTCCAGAGCAACATCGTTCTGCTCACTCAGGCCTTCAGGAAGAAGTTTGTCATCCCAGACTTCCAGCCCTTCTGCGCCCACATCGACGAGCTCTACGACAACGCCAAAAACCTGTCTGGAGGGCAGGTGAGTGAGAGCTGCCGTGAGCAGGCTGTCTTTGTGCGCTTTTACATGTAAAGTGATAAATCTGCCCCCTGTAGGTGGCGGACTATATTCCCCAGCTGGCCCGCTTCAGCCCTGACCTGTGGGCCGTGGCTCTGTGCACCGTCGACGGACAAAGGTAGGATTTAGTTTTGATTGTCCCTCTCTGCTCCTTGCTGTGCATCATAAAATAAAGCGTCTCTTCCTCAGGCACACGGTCGGCGACACCAAAGTTCCTTTCTGCCTGCAGTCCTGCGTCAAGCCGCTGAAATACGCCATCGCCGTCCACGACCACGGCACGGAGTACGTCCACCGCTTCATCGGTAAAGAGCCCAGCGGCCTGCGCTTCAACAAGCTCTTCCTGAACGAGGACGGTGAGTTATCATTATTATTTTTACCACTGCTGTCTGAGCCTTCTCCGTCTGTGAGAGGATCCATCTCATGGCCTGGTTGCCATGGAGATGAGATGAATTGTTAATAAAGAGTTGGCAGCTGAACAGAGGCCTGTGTGTAACGGAGACAACGAGCTGCGGCCATGCGGCGCCGTGGAACCCTGCGGCTCTGAGAGTCTCCAGGTTTCCTGACTTTGTTGAGAAACTTTGGAAACTTCCAGCTGTTTATTTTTCTGTTCTTTTAAACATTGTTCTGACCTGAAGTGTGTGTGTGTGTGAGTGTGTGTCTGTGTGTGTGTGTCTGTGTCTGTGTATGTGCGCTGAGTTTTCTTTCTTCCTGTGTCTTTAACCTTTGCCTCCTCTCCTGCAGATAAACCCCACAACCCCATGGTGAATGCTGGAGCCATCGTCTGCACCTCCCTCATCAAGGTAACACACACACACACACACACACACACACGGAGCTCTGTGATGCTTGAATGCTGTCTGACAGTGAGCGGTGTATCCAGGCTGGTCGTCAGCTGATGACGAGCGTCTGCAGGTCGAAAATGCGTCAGGGACAGAAAATAAAAAAAAGTTCAGAGACTTTGTATGGAATAAAATTATAATCCCAGAACGTGTTTCCGGCAGATTACTGCATACAGGGAGATTAAGGTTATAGATAATCACGCTGAAAGGGGATTTGGTTGAGAGCAGCATCGCTCAGATTCACACACACAGAGGGAGGAAACACAGCAGCACCACCTGCTGATTCAGGAGGTGCTTTACAGCGCCTCCATGTGGCCAGAGAGGAGTCTGATCACACTCACACACTCCTCTGCTCCTCCTGTGGGACGCCTGGTGCAGAGACATCCACACACTGCCTGTAGATCTGTCAGATGATCCAACCAGGTTCAGTTCTCTGTGCATGCCCCTTCCTTCCTCCTCCTCCTCCTCCTCCTCCTCCTCCTCCTCCTCTTCCTCCTCCTCCTCCTCCTCTTCCTCCCCCTCCTCCTCCTCCTCTTCCTCCTCCTCCTCCTCCTCCTCCTCCTCCTCCTCTTCCTCTTCTACCCTCATTTGCAATGTTACCTTTTCAAGGCTCGTTGTGTGGTTTTATGTGTTTTACAGCATTAGGATCTTTGGGAAATTATGACCACAGCAACAGGTCAATGACGTTGGTAATTCCTCCTTTTTCATTCCTTGCTCCCTCTTTGGTCTGGATCGAGCTTTTAGCCTCCACATGGCTGTGTTTTTTTTATGAATGTCTAAATGTTTGCTTCTTATACTTTTCACCTGCATTCTCCAAACAAAAACTGTTTATACACCTGGATTATAAACAGTTCGGCTCCGGCACCAACACTCCATCCTTCTGTAGAGACGGAGCTCTTTGTTTTTGTTTCTATAATTTCTAAATAATCCTCAGATTAAAGGTCTAGATACAGTCACACACTGCAAGCTGCACGGCTAACGGGTGTTTTTAAATAAAGAGGAGTTTGATTGTGTTAATCCAGAATCGAGCCTTTTATCGTTTTAACTCCAACAGATGACTTCAGACATTGATATAAAAAAAAAAAAAAGAAAATGGCGGCTCCACTGACTCGTTGGTCATGTGACTCGCAGCGTGCTCGCAGCCACACACACACACAAACACACAGGTGTAGCGATCAATAATTATTAACACGGCAGTACGACTTGAGGCAGTTTAGGAAAAAGCCCTGCGTGGATTAACTGTTTTATTTCACCTCCTCCATCTCCAGCTAGTCTCCACCTCTAATCTGAACTCATCTGACGTCATGACTGAATGGCCTTTCTGATTGGTCACATGTGTTCTCTTGTTGTAGATCAATATTATTGATACGATATAACTGATAGTGCTACAGTTGTGATGATGACGTGGGTTAAACACTGTGTGTTGGACTGTGTTATGAATACTCTGATTACTTGTGTCTGTGTTTCAGCAAGGAGCGAGCAACGCTGAAAAGTTTGATTACGTGAGTATTGATGACATTACTATCATTATTATTATTGATTGATTGATTGATTGAAATGTGTGTGACTGCTGGTCACATGACAGTCAGACATGAGTCTTCTTAGTGCAGCTATTCTTTGATCATTTTAATTGGACCATTTTCCGACAGTGTGCACGTGATGCATTCAAGGACAGCTGTGAAAAAGCATGGTGTCACTTATCCCTCCGTGCTTCGCTCTGCAGGTCATGAACTTCATGAACAAACTGGCCGGAAACGAGTACGTCGGCTTCAGCAACGCCACGTGAGTGCAGACCGAGTTGTTGTTGTTGTGCGGCAGAGTTTGAGGTCGCTGTCGCTTTAAAGTGGTTGGGATTATATAACGTGAGCTGAGTCATGGTGTCCTTGCTCTGTGCGTCCCAGGTTCCAGTCAGAGCGCGAGTCCGGAGACAGAAACTTTGCCATCGGCTACTACCTGAAGGAGAAGAAGGTGAGGACGGAGTTTGTCCCTCAGAGTGTCCTCAGTCTTTTCTTATTCTAAAGCCTGTCTGTGTCCTCTCAGTGTTTTCCAGAGGGGACGGACATGACCTCCATCCTGGACTTCTACTTCCAGGTAGCCTCAGAGGAAGATGTCCGTCTGTATTGTGCTTCCTGTCAGCGTTCTGAGTCCGTGTTTTTGTTCCTCTCCGTCAGCTGTGCTCCATCGAGGTCACCTGCGAGAGCGCCAGCGTCATGGCGGCGACTCTGGCCAACGGCGGCTTTTGTCCAATCACGGGAGAGCGTGTTCTGAGCCCCGAGGCGGTGCGAAACACTCTGAGTCTGATGCACTCCTGCGGCATGTACGACTTCTCTGGGCAGTTCGCCTTCCACGTGAGTGTCTGGCTGACGTTGATTTTTATTCCGAGACAACGTGACGTCATAAAGGCGAGCGCCCGTCCTGTTTCCTGTTTCAGGTGGGGCTGCCGGCTAAATCCGGTGTCGCCGGCGGCATTCTGCTGGTCGTTCCTAACGTGATGGGCATCATGTGCTGGTCTCCTCCACTCGACAAGCTGGGCAACAGCGTGAGGGGCATCCAGTTCTGCACGGTAACCCTCGTCTCAACAGCTCAGAGTGCAGCGTGGTGTAAAAATAACCAGCATCACGGTGACTTTATTTCACCCCCCAGGACCTGGTTTCACTCTGTAACTTCCACAACTACGACAATCTGAGGCACTTTGCTAAGAAGCTGGATCCTCGCAGGGAAGGAGGAGACCAGAGGGTGAGTCCTTCATCAGTCAGAGGACGTAGTCTTCCTCTCGGTGAGCGCTCAGCATGGTTTTCTTGTGTTTCAGGTGAAGTCTGTGATCAACCTGCTGTTTGCTGCGTACACCGGAGACGTCTCGGCTCTGAGGAGGTACGGCGGCGACTTTTTCAGACGTCCTGCTCCGACCTCTGCTCTGGCTTGATGTTTGTGGTTCCTCTGTGCAGGTTTGCGTTGTCCTCCATGGACATGGAGCAGAGGGACTACGACTCCAGGACGGCCCTGCACGTGGCAGCTGCTGAAGGTGAAGCACGGCGGAAAGCTGCTTATTTGTTGACTGTGTGTGTGTGTTTACAGAGCTGATGTGTGTGTGTTTCAGGACACGGTGAGGTGGTTCGATTCCTGCTGGAGGCATGCAAAGTCAACCCGGTCCCCAAAGACAGGTAAGGAGTCACCTCCTCTTCCTCTGCTCCTTCACTCCCAGCCGCTCGTGTCACATGATCAGTAAAAGGACTGTGTGTGTGTGTGTGTGTGTCTGCGCCGCAGGTGGGGGAACACGCCGATGGACGAGGCGGTGCACTTCGGCCACCACGACGTGGTGACCATCCTCCGAGACTACCACAACAAGTACAGCCCTCAGGACAGCGCCGATGCCGACAAGCAGAACGCGGAGAAGAACCTGGACGGGATGCTCTGAGCGCAGGGAAGGAAACGAGGTCAGAACTCCAACCACACGTAGAAACACCGAAACACCCAGATCATTCACTGTACAGAGAAACAAACATTAAGGAACCAGCCGACAGCCCCCTCCGGTGTAACAGCTCCTCCTCATGTTGTTATTCGATGTTGTTGGTTTCGTACTTTATCACCGTGTGTGTGTGTGTGTGTGTGTGTACTCTGAAAGAAGAAGCACTTCTCTTTCCTCCTTCTGTGTGTGGGCCGGAGGCTGTCTTTTATTCTGAAAAGCTGAAGCAGGAAGTTGATATTTGAACCCTCCCTCCACTTCATCTTTACAGTGGTGGAATGTATCTTCCCTCAGACACATGCATGTGTGGTGTTAATTTATCTGTGAGAGATCGTGTGTGTGTGTGTGTGTGTGTGTGTGTTCCTGAGAGGAGGACGTGTAAATACCTACAGGTGTATAGATGTAGCTCTCACTAAACAAACAGAACTTGTATGGTGGATTCGAACTCTGGAAACCGTCAGCATTTCATTTACAAATCCAAATTTAAATGTTCTTCTGTTAAACTGAACAATTTTTGTTTTTAAATATTTTTGTTTCCTCTAAAGTTATGTGATGTATTATTTATTTATATTTTTATAAAGTCGGGTGTAACGTCGTCTCCTGAGAGTTTCTACATATCAGACACTGCCAGCGGCTGTAAAGATCCACCGTCAAGAAAAAAAAAAAAAAAAAAAAAGAGACTTTACAGCACCAAATGAAACACATTTAACTTTTAACCCCATGAAGGATCAGTGGTCATTTTACTGTTAGACTGTCATTGTGTTTTGATTTGTGTGTGTGTGTTGGGTTGAAGGTAGCGGTTGCCTTCTAAATCTGGAATATTTGAGCGCCCTCTCATTTCGTGCTGTAACAAGTCAAAGATGTAAAATGTGTGTCGTGTGTGTGTGTAAACAGGAAGGAGACTGAAGGAGCTCTATGATGCAGACAGATTGTTGTTTTTTAATCTGTCATACTTGAAAAGTTGTGCACATGTCCTGATTTGTTTTTAAAGATGTTTCTGCGGAACGGACGGAGAGAACCAGGCGACGTTCTCGAACTTAAATTCTTCAGGTCGGGGTCATTTCATCTGTTTAAACTGAATTTATTTACAGTAAGGCGAATGGCGGGAAAGAAGCACAAACTGCAATATTAGCAATAGAAGTGTAATGATTGTAGTGACGGGTGACGTGATCCCGACCGGCCGCTGTGCGTTTCTGTCGGAGCAGCTGAGACTGAATGTAACGTGTTTTGGTGTCGTTCTGTTTCTTCTTCATGTGTATTTATTAACGCTGCTTCAGGTCAGTCACCGAGTGTCGCTGGAAGTCCAGATATTTATTCACAAATTAAATAAAAGTTACAACAAAAAAACTGTTTTGTTTGTTTTTAAATGGTTTTAAAATGTCTGCAGTATCGTCCAATGACCAGCAGATGGTGCTGTCTGGAAACAGGACAGCAGGTCGGATCTTCTGTGTGTCTGTAGTTCAACATGAGTTTTGCTTTTTGGTTTCACCAGCTGCTTGTTCTTCTGGCCATCAGGTGGTGGCGCTGCAGGCAGAGAGGTAGTGTGGCTGAGTGTCAGAGGCTCCACCCACAGACAGGTTAGTGTTGTAGAGGTCGGCTCTGAAGGGAACTATCCATGCAGATGAATACACCTAACTTTCAGGAATGAATGTACTTTGACTTTGTTGATGACTTTGCTGACTTCTTGTCAGGAATAATGCCTAAATATGATCGAGTTTTAATAGCTGGGGATTTTAATATCCATGTGTGCTGTCCTGTAAGGCCATTGGCTAAAGACTTCTTACATCTCATTGATTCTTTTAATCTCATTCAGCATGTGTCTGGTCCTACACACGAACACGGACACACGCTTGATCTTGTTTTATCCCATGGTTTTACTGTTTGTAGCCTAGAGGTTTGTGATGCTGTGTTCTCGGACCACATGCCTGTTGTGTTTGAGGTACCTCTGCCCTGTCACACAGTCAAACCTCGCGCTCCTGTGCAGCGCAATCGTATTATTAACTCTTCCACTGCTGCTCAGTTCTGCACAGCTTTTAACTCGGTGTTCAGCCCAACTGAAGATTTGGGCTCAAATTGTGATGTTGAGGCTCTCTCCTCTTATTTTAACTCAACATGCCAAACTGTGCTCGATGCTGTGGCTCCACTAAAAACAAGGCCTTCCAAACCCAGACCTAAGCCGTGGATAAATGACTCTACACGTGCTGCCAGACGCGAGTGCAGGAGAGCAGAGCGAAAGTGGAAGAAGGACAAGCTACAGGTGTCTTTCCAGATGTTGAGGGACAGCTGGCGTTTTTATCAGAGAACTGTTAAGGCTGCAAAAACCAAATATCTTTCTGATATTATTTTATCTAATTGTCACGATCCTCATGTTTTGTTTAAAACTGTAAATTCTGTTCTTAATGCTCCACAGTCATTTTGCTTGGAGAATTCCACTGAAGTATGTGAGAACTTCCTGAGCTTTTTTATCGACAAGGTTGTGAGCACTAGGGCCCTGATTACTCTCCCTTCTTATGATCCTTCCATCTCTGTCACATGCTCGGCTGTGTTCAACCAGTTTGAGCATGTCAGCCTGCCCTTTCTGAGAGACATAATGGATCATATGAAACCTGCTGGGTCTCCCTGTGATCCAGTCCCCCCTCGTCTTTTTAAAGAGGTCTGCTCTACTCTGGCACCACACTTGCTTAACATCATAAACAGCAGTTTGTCAAGTGGGAGTGTACCTGTGAGTTTTAAGCATGCGGTGGTGACACCACTGGTTAAAAAGCCTGGCTTAGATCTTTCTGTGCTTTCTAATTTTAGGCCAATTTCTAAACTCCCATTTCTTTCTAAAATTCTGGAGAAGATTGTCTACTGCCAGCTAAATTCTTTTTTAGAGGGGCACCACATTCTTGAGATGTTTCAGTCTGGGTTTAGAACCCGTCACAGTACGGAGTCAGCACTGTTGAGGGTTTTTAATGATGTTCTTTTAGCTTCAGACGCGGGTCACTGTGTTGCTCTGGTTCTGTTGGACCTAACAGCGGCCTTTGATACAGTGGACCATCAGATCCTCTTGTCTCGCCTGGAGAACTGGGTGGGCATCCAAGGTGGTGCTTTAGACTGGTTCAGGTCCTACCTAACAGGGAGAACCTTTTGTGTACAACTTGGAACAGCGGAGTCTCGTGCAGCACCTCTCACATGTGGCGTTCCTCAAGGCTCTATACTTGGCCCTATTCTTTTCTCCCTGTATATACACTCAACAAAAATATAAACGCAACACTTTTGTTTTTGCTCCCATGTTTCATGAGATGGACTTGAAGATCTAAACTTCATTCCAGATACACAATATTACCATTCCTCTCAAACATTGTTCACAAATCTGTCTAAATGTGTGATAGTGAGCACTTCTGCTTTGCTGAGATAATCCATCCCACCTCACAGGTGTGCCACATCAAGATGCTGATCTGACATCATGATTAGTGCACAGGTGTACCTCAAACTGCCCACAATAAAAGGCCACCCTGAAATGTGCAGTTTTGTCTCACAGCAAAATGCCACAGATGCCACAAGCATTGAGGGAGCGCGCAATTGGCATGCTGACAGCAGGAATGTCAACCAGATCTGTTGCTCGTGCATTGAATGTTCATTTCTCCACCATAAGCCGTCTCCAAAGGCGTTTCAGAGAATATAGCAGTACATCCAACCGGCCTCACAACCGCAGACCACGAGTAACCACACCAGCCCAGGACCTCCACATCCAGCAGGTTCACCTCCGAGATCGTCTGAGACCAGCCACTCAGACAGCTGCTGAAACAATTGGTTTGCATAACCAAACAATTTCTGCACAAACTGTCAGAAACCGTCTCAGGGAAGCTCAACTGCATGCTCGTCGTCCTCATCTTAACCTGACTCCAGATCGTCGCCGTAACAGACTTGAGTGGGCAAATGCTCACATTCGATGGTGTCTAGCACGTTGGAGAGGTGTTCTCTTCACGGATGAATCTCGGTTTACATTGTTCAGGGCAGATGGCAGACAGCGTGTGTGGCGTCGTGTGGGTGAGCGCTTTGCTGATGTCAATGTTGTGGATCGAGTGGCCCATGGTGGTGGTGGGGTCATGGTATGGGCAGGCATCTGTTATGGACGAAGAACACAGGTGCATTTTATTGATGGCATTTTGAATGCACAGAGATACCGTGATGAGATCCTGAGGCCCATTGTTGTGCCATACATCCATGAACATCACCTCATGTTTCAGCAAGATAATGCACGGCCCCATGTTGCAAGGATCTGTACACAATTCTTGGAAGCTGAAAATGTCCCAGTTCTTGCATGGCCAGCATACTCACCGGACATGTCACCCATTGAACATGCTTGGGATGTGCTTGACCGGTTCCCACTAATATCCAGCAACTTCGCACAGCCATTGAAGAGGAGTGGACCAACATTCCACAGGCCACAATAGACAATCTGATAAACTCTATGCGAAGAAGATGTGTTGCACTGCATGAGGCAAATGGTGGTCACACCAGATACTGACTGGTTCTGAGTCCCCAGACCGCCAATAAAGCAGAAACAAAATGCACATTTCAGGGTGGCCTTTTATTGTGGGCAGTTTGAGGTACACCTGTGCACTAATCATGATGTCAGATCAGCATCTTGATGTGGCACACCTGTGAGGTGGGATGGATTATCTCAGCAAAGCAGAAGTGCTCACTATCACACATTTAGACAGATTTGTGAACAATGTTTGAGAGGAATGGTAATATTGTGTATCTGGAATGAAGTTTAGATCTTCAAGTCCATCTCATGAAACATGGGAGCAAAAACAAAAGTGTTGCGTTTATATTTTTGTTGAGTGTACTTCCTCTTGGATCTATTTTCAGAAAGCATGGTGTCACATTTCATTGTTATGCTGATGACTGTCAAATTTATCTGCCACTAAAACAGGGAGAGGCTTCTTGTTTAGAGAAACTTTTAGAGTGTATTGCAGAGATTAAGGCATGGATGTCATTAAACTTTCTCAGCCTGAATGACGAAAAAACTAAAGTCATGTTGTTCGGCCCTTGTGATGCTTCCAGAATTCATGTGGATCTGGGTCCTCTGAGTCAACATGTGACACAAACAGCCACAAATCTAGGGGTAAAAATGGACAGTGGTCTGAAATTTGATGTGCAGATCAAATCAGTTGTCAAGTCCAGTTTTTATCATTTACGACAACTAGCCAAAGTCAAGCCATTTTTATCAAGACATCACTTTGAGATTTTAATCCATGCTTTTATCTCATGTAGACTTGACTACTGTAATGCACTTTATGTTGGGCTCAGCCAGACGCTGCTGTCTCGTCTGCAATTAATTCAAAACGCTGCAGCCCGTCTTTTAACAGGTACCAAAAAATTTGAGCACATCACTCCGGTTTTAGCTTCCATTCATTGGCTCCCAGTGCATTTTAGGATTGATTTTAAAATTCTTTTATTTGTTTTTAAATGTCTTAATGGCCTCGCCCCACAGTATCTGTCTGACCTGCTTCAGCCATACACTCCCTCACGCTCTCTTAGGTCGGCAGATCAGTCTCTTTTAATAGTCCCACAAACAAAGAGGAAATCTAGAGGGGATCGTGCTTTCGCAGTCACTGCCCCCAAACTATGGAACAATCTGCCCCTGCACATTAGGCAGACTGACTCTCTTGTAGCTTTTAAATCCTCTTTGAAAACACACCTTTTCTCTTTGGCTTTTAACTCAGTCTGAGATGTTGACTTTTACTGTTTTATGTTTTTACTATGTTTTTATTGTTCTTTTTATCTTCATGTGTTTTATATGCTTTTGTATTTGTGGACAGCACTTTGGCCAACTTGGTTGATTTTAAAGTGCTCTATAAATAAAGTTGAGTTGAGTTGAGTAGTTATCGGTGAGGTCAGAACTGAGTCTGGAGGACGGAGGCGTCTTTGTGAGGTGTTGCAGGTGTTGCAGGGTTTTAAAAATGGCTGACCTGAGACTGAGGCCACATGGAGCTGCAGACCTGCAAATCAACACTATGAGGAACAGCTGTGGACAAACCCAGGTGAGCACTTTGTGACGGCTCAGTGAAGAACGAGCCATGTGTTTAATAAAAAAGAAGCTTTTATTTAGTTTTGCTACAGGGTCGGGCCATGCAGATCCACCTTAGTTCACAGAGTTTACATTTAGTAAGAAGAAAACAAGTCGAGCTCCTGTGCAGCACCGAGTGGTTCCTCGTGTTTTATCCATTTTAATATCGTTTGTAATGTTTGAAGATGTCATTTTTTTAACACACATGTGTGAGGAGAACATGGCGGTTTGTTTTACTTTAGTATTGACTGCATTCTAAATCTGTGGACATGATGAATGGATGGTCGCTGGCGCTGCACAGGAGTAAACTGACTTTTGCTCTATACTGTTTTTTTGTGCAAAGAAAAAGTGACAGAGTCCATCTCAGACAGGAAACAGAAACTCACAGTCCATCATTCTAGACAGCGGTCTCTAGAGCTCCAACGGGCGACGAGTACGGTGACGCCTCTTCAGTTTTCATCCAACCCTCCAGACATCTGAGGGGAAAAAAGGAAGAACAGTTATTTTATGTTGGACACAGAGCAGGCGGGGGTTTTGTTAGCAGTGCTGCTGGAGGGGACCAGAACCTGTTAGAACCGGCCTAAGACCAGGCTGTGATCAACAGAGCGTGTGTAAAACTAGTCCAGGGAAAGTCCAAAGCCTGTTCAGAGGCAGCCCAGAAAGGGTCAAAGCAGCACAGGAGGACTAGTGTTTCTGCATGCTGGGTCTAAAGCTCTACAGGGATATGCACCAACACACAATACACAACAAGCCTCGTCTACCTCATCAACGTCAAATCCCATCAGATTGCTGGTCTGAAAGCAGAGGAAGAAGAAACGGAGACAGACGGGACATTTTGTTTTTAGCATGACAAACCTCAGCACACTAACCCCTCTGTGCTTCACAGGTGCAGGTGTTCACAGCAGCCGCACACTCACCACGGCGTCGATGTCTCTGTGACCAACAAACTGCTCCAGGACCTTGTAGTCGTCCGGAGACATCGGCATCATGTTGTCGTGCAGCCTGGACGGATGTCTGGAGGAGGAGAGACTGTGGTAAGTACTCCAAAGACAGACGCCCTCACTGATCAGGACCGTGTTCTGCTTACACTTCTGAAACCGATATGAGCTCCGTCTTCATGTATCCCGTCTTTTCTGTGTTCTCCACGTCCATGGGCTCTGGAGCTGGAAGTGAACCCACAGTCAGACAAAGCTCATTTTAACAGGGCGCTTCAAACCAGTGACGCCTCTTACTCTCTGAGGGTTTGGGGTAGTACTTCCCAAAGGCCTTGTCTTTGGGGATGTCGGGGTAGAGGAAGCGGAGCGGGTTCTCTGGGATGTTCTCGGCTGCCATCACCTTGTAGGTGCGGATGATGTCGGGCAGAGAGACGGCCGACAGCTCCTTCTTTGTGTACGGCTCCACGGAGTGGAAGACCGGGTTGCCTGTGTGGATGAAAACAACAAGAGACCAGTCCTGAAGCAGTCGGTGACCCGCAGCACTGCGACGAGGAAGCCGCTCTTACTGTGGACGTCGTGTTCGATCCAGGTGAAGGTGATGGCGCCCTCCCTGCTGCTCTCACTGAAGCGGAGCAGGAAGGTTCCGGGACACCTGTCGCTCAGCAGAGCCTTCTCCCTCTCCTTGCTGATGAAGCCCATGATGGAGCTGCACACACACAGGCACAGACATAAGTATCCCACCGGAGAATCCCTCCTCAGAGAAGTGACAGCAGGACTCACCCGTCGTTCCAGAGGAAGAGCAGGTGTCGCTTGATCAGGTCCAGGATCCCTTCGATCCACAGCCAGAAGGGGAAGGCTTTCTCGTTGGCGCTCTGCTGTCCGACACAAGACAAAGATCATCACAAACACAGTGATAAAAACAAAATGCTGCTGCGGTGTGGAGGGGCTGGAGTTCAACCTTGCAGAACTTTGTCCAGGGGATTAGTCCCTCTGGGTTCCTCTGGGCTTTGGTTCCTACACAGAAACACATTCAGAGTAAAAGTGTCTGCAGGAGGCTGGTCAGGAGTGTGTGTGTGTGTGTGTGTGTGTTTCTGACCGAGCAGTTTGTCAGCCAGCATGTTGAGCTGCTCCTGGTTCAGGCCTCGCTTGGTGACAGAGGAGAACTGCCAGCTCAGAACCTCAGAGAGCTGAGACCACTTGGCCGCGGGAGGGGAGAGGAAGAACTTCAGGTTCTGAGAACACAAACGCCTGTTAGCTCCATCGCAGCAGCGCGCAGAGACGCCACTGCGATGGAGCTGTCCGCACCTTAGGCTCTGTGGTCAGCATGTTGTACCAGAGGATGGAGGCCCAGCCGCTGGGCAGCTGGCACACATTGGAGATGACCACAACAGGCAGAGACATGGCCTACAACAACAACAACAACAACAACACAGCAGAATTCAGCGTCTTCTCATTTAACTCCCAGACGTCTCATGTTGACGTGAACTTTCGTGTCACCTCCAGTTTGATGTTGAGTCCGGACTGGTTGAGCTGCAGCTCTGACTCGAAGCTCAGCGAGTGAAGCTCCTCGGTGACGATCAGAGGACCCTGAACAGACACACACACACAATGAGACGGCACAAAAACAATTACAGGAGACTCCTGCAGAGCCCGGTGTACGTTTTACTTCTCTCACCTCGTTTGTTCTGTTTCCAGCCACCTTCTGCTCTTTCAGTTGCTGCAAAGAGAAGATGGTGTTAGGAAAAGCAAAGGTCATCCGGCCCCTGGCCCCACTCTCTGCGTGCTGGACTTATACACCAACAGCTCACCAAGTGTCTGAACTCTGCTGCCAGGCTGCCGTTGGACTCCTCCATGTTCATGACTTTGGTGTTTGTCCCTAAAATGTTGAACTTCCGAAACCCTTTCTTCTCTGTGACATCCCTGCGCCAAAACCAACAGCAGGTGTTATTTGTTTAAAGCGTGGTTAGATTTTTAAGCAGGAAACAGAACATCAGCTCAGCCTACTTGTCAAACACAGCTTTGACCTTCAGTTGGTAGTTGAACTCCTGCAGCTTCACCAGAAACCTGTGCACAAAGGAAACAGGAAGCTGATAGTGATCTGCAGGTTTTCTGTTTGTCTGTGTTTTTGTGCTTCTTACCGGAGTTTCACGGTGAACTGGACGCCTGTTTTCAGCACCAGGGGTCTCTGTGGGTGGGTGGGCATGCAGGGCTGCCTCTCCACGACCAGGGAGCTGCACACACACACACACACAGGTCATAATCAGGACTGACGATCAATAACTCTGTGTATTGACCTGTGTGACGGGGTTCCTCACTTGGAGAGCAGGTTCTTGAGGAGCTCCAGAGCTCGGGCTTCCAGGTGCGCCTTCTTCTGTGTGATGGGGTCGTTGTCATACGTGAACTTCTGCTCCAGCTCCTGCAGCTTGTTCAGGTGCTGACGGACCTGCTGAAGACACTCCGCTACTGCTGTAAACCTGCAGGAGGAGGAGGGCGGCGCTGTGTTTGTAATCCCTCATAAAGATTCATCAGTGCTGTCTGGATCTGGGGGCGACGGTGTCTCACCAGTTCTGCAGCTGGTCCACGCAGGCGTTGGGCGGACCGCCGATGCACGCGATCTGCTGCCGCTGCTTCCACTCCGGCAGCTCCTCAGAAATCAGGTCCGACAGCAGCGCCTGAGCGTCGTTCAGGAGCTCGTTGAGCTGGTTCACCACGTCCTGACAGACAGCAGAGGTTAAGCGCCTGCGTCCCACACACGCTCACCTGCTTCCTGTCCCTCCGCTCACCTGACGCTTGGCTTTCAGCTCAAAGCACATCCGCCCGATCGTCAGCTTCTCCTTCTCCAGCTCCTTCGGTGTCATGCCGTTCATTTCATTCTCTGCAGGAGAAACAAAGGGCATGTGGATGAAGATTCTCAGTGAACCAGGACTTCAGTCCTCATACCCGAGTCCGGTTCTCTCACCTCTGTTCTTCAGGGTGTTAACTTTGAAGTCATACTCGTCTTGCTGGTCCTCCAAGTTCTTAATGTTCTGATCCACCACCTGGAATGACAGCATGTGTTATTAGCTCCATGCCAGATGCTGAAGCTTCGGTTTATATCGCTGTGTCTCACCTGAACTCTGTCCTTCATGTCCTTCACTTTGTTATCCAGCTTCTGTTTCTCCACCACCATGGCCGACACCGCCCCGTCTCCCTCCGACTGCAGAAGCAGAGGTCACCTTTATTTCACTGCTCTGCCCCTGTGATAATGTTTTAAAGTCCCAGTGCTGCTTTTACCTCCATGCTCTTCGCATTGGCCAGGATCTTCTGCTCCTCCTTCAGGTTTCTGGAAATGATCATGGCCATGTGGACGGGGTCTTCCTGGAACCGATCCTGGAGGGACAAGCACACCTTCCTCTTTACAAACCATCCTTATTATTAATGTAAACCAGCAGCGGCTCCAGGGTCTGACCTGCAGGTTCCTCTTGATCTTGCGGATGTTGTGCTGCAGCAGGAAGTTGTTCTCCAAGGCGAAGCGGCTGTGCTGATCATCCAGCTGAGCGAGAAGGTCGTGGAAGCGGATGGTGGCCAGCGAGTCCTGATAGGCCACCGTGTCCCTGCGGAGGCCCAGATCAGAGGATACAGTACCAACACATAGTTTGACCGCTCACACATGGCGGAGCAGCACCGGAAACCATCATGAGCAGTCGCAGACACACAAAGCTCGCCCACACACACACACACACACACACACACACACACACACACGCACACACACTGCAGTAAGATGAACATGGCTGCAGGTGAACCATGGCCTCCAAAAATGGACCTCTCACCAGTCAATGCTCTCGATCCACCTGCTCAGGTACTGCCGGATGTCCATGGGGAAGGAGTCATCGTAGAGCTGGTCCACCTGCTCCAGGTATTTGCAGTCCAGCATCTGCAGCTGGGACCACTGCGCCATCTTCTGGAGGACAAGAGAAGCTTGAGGAGGATTCAAGGTCCAGGTAAAAAACAACAAATCTCAGCACTGAACACTAACATGTGATGTTTGGAGGAGGATTATAAATCTATAATTTAGTGTCGTCACTAATGAAGAGTCATGTGCCGTAGGTTTCTGATGGTTTAGTGTGTGCAGTCTTTTCTTGTCCGCCCTCCTTCCGTGTGGTCGGAGGGTCAGAGACCGCGCTTTGTTTTGTTCACCGCAGAAACTAAAATCCGCTTCTTGATAACACAGCAAGAAATTAGGAAATCAGAAGTGCTGACTGGAGGATTTCAGCTGCGTTCGGAGCGCCTCCTCCCTCAGCAGTTCTGCTAACTGAGAAATATTAAAGTAGAAATGAAATCATAACTTAAACCGACACTCTGCAGGCTTAGGTTAGTTTGATTGACCTCCTACATCGTTTAAATGATAGCTTGCAAAAATACAAGGCTGATTATGACATTTATAAAGGCAGATTAACCACAAATGTTGAACATGAGATAAAATAATATGTTTTAAATGGTTATTTTGATGCTTGTTTCTTACTATCAGCTGTTAATAGTGAACATGTGGAGGTAAAGTCATCATAGGTTTCGTTTCACTCATTACTGTAACTACATGCAGTCTAAAAACAAACGGAGTGACCTAAATAAACAGGCGTCAGCTCCTTTGTTATTGTCTATGGATCCATTAGCAGAGATCATATAAAGTTGTATTCCTGGCAGTTATAGATTCATGAGTGCACTGACAGACAACGTAACCCCGTTAAAAGCTGATTTCTTTGACTGATCTAAGCTGGCGTTAAATACTAACACTGTCATGTTGCCGTAGACTTTTTTGGCTAGCTACGTCAGGTTTAACTGAACATTTTCATGGACTCTACAAGAGATCAGATTAAATACTAACACTTTGTGAGGAAGCGAGCCTTTAAACCTACCTTTCCTTTGAGGAGACGTGTAGACTCTCACACGAACAGACGCTGTATTTCACAAATATCTCCTAATGTTGTGTGACGATCCTGCCTGTTTCTACTGATGTGGGCTCGCTTACTGTACGGAAATACTATTAGCCAATCACCGCCGAGAACACCAGATAGGTCTCCGCCTCTTTTCCTCCGACAGCCAATCACGTCGGAGGAAGCGCGGCTGTTCTGTCTTTGTCTGTCACGCCCACCGAAATGAGAACAAACAAGCTGTTTATCTAAAGTTAGTCGTTTGAACACGAAATGAAAACCGAACACGTGTTTTGTATTTTCATGTGTTTTTAAAACGTCAGCGTGCGCCCCCAAAGAAAATGTATTTTATGGATTTATTTGTAGATAATGTAATCTATGTTGTCAGGGAGGGAAGCCTTTCAGCAGAACAGCCTTCAGAGACCACGTGTTTTCAGAGAAAGAGAAAGTAACTCTGAATCTGAAACTTAAGGCACAATAAGAAAAGACGGATTATACATCAAACACAAAATAATCCAGAAATTCTATTGTGGTCAAGATATTAGATTTTAATTAAATGGACAAAATATTTTTTAAGTTAAAGTTTCTCTTTCTCTGAAATATAGATTAAGTATTTTGGATAAAAGAAAAAATAAGTTCAAATCTTGTTTTTTTTTATGCCCTAAAAGCAATAAAAAGGATAGAAATCCTGACAGAGGCTTTCATAATTCATACATGAAAGGGTTAAAAACGTTTTGTGTTGCGGAATTGGAAATAGACAGTGCTTTATTTTGAAGGGTCATAAACATTTGTCAACATTTAGAACAATAAGAGCCTTTTTTGTTGTATTTCAGGCACAAACATGAACTCTGGTACTTTGGCACCCCCATGTGGCTAAAATAGGTAACGCAGTTCCCCCATTCCTGATCTGCAGCATTTTAATTACTATAAACAACAAATAAAACTTCAAAATAAAAGCTTAACATGGCCTCTATGTTACATAGGTTCTTTACTCAGTAAAAATGATTTGGAAATATTATAATCAGAAGTCTCAGTTGAAGGTTTTCATGCAGCGTCTCTCTCACCTCTGCCACAAATGCAGCATCATATTTACACTGCACATTTCTGACAATAGAGTCATACTTATGATACATAAATAGCAACAAACCCCTCTCACTGACAGCTCCTCACACTCACAGACACAAAGAACATTCACTCACGTGTCAAATTAAAAGTCTGACTTCTCTCTCTCTCTCTCTCTCTCTCTCTCTCGTGGATGTTCTGTTCCCGCAGCATAACAAAGACTTTTGGGTCAGAAACCCCTGTGAAGCACATCTGCACTTGGCTTCAAATTGAGCCCTCCCTCTGAGATCAGCTCCCACTCTCACACTGATACAGCTGATTAGTGATGATTTGCAGCTTCAGACATCTGATTTTTGTTTGAATCTGCACTGCATGGAGGGACGTTTGGTTATCGCTTCTCCACTGCACCTAGCTGCTGTGTTAGTCAGGCTAATTCCATGAAAACAACTAGCACAACTGAAAGCAGAGCCCTGTTACAGCTGCAGTACCTCTAACGTCCACTAGGTGCTGCACCAGGTAAATTCTTGTGTTTATAAAACTAAATTAAAACAAAAATAAGAAAATAAATCCACTTATTAGCTGCATGTTAAACTGAATTGCATGTATCTATCAGTTTCTATTGATTGATTGATATGATTATAATGTACTTGACTGTTGTAAAGTCTGGATGTAGAGGCCACACAATTCACCACAACAAAAACACAAAGACGACACACACGTCCTGAAAACGCCCTCTCTCTCTCTCTCTTTCTCCCTCTCTCCCTCCCTCTCCCTCTCTTTAGAGAACTGATCACAGCGAGGAGTTTGCAAAGATCGTCAGGGTCCACATGTTGGCTCAGAGTCACTCAGTTCATGTTTTTCAAAATAAAAGTGCACGTGGGAAGACACCCCACAGGGTCTGCTTTGGTCAGGGCTCAAATCAGGGCACAGGAGGAAGGGGAGCAGCAGGAGTCTTAGAGCCGGCTTTTCTATGTCTAAAGGGTGCTTTAATGCAATAATAACATTTAACCTTATGGTAAATATGATTGCAAATATGTCCACTAGGGGGCGGATCACAGCAAAATCATTTCTTGCTATAAACGACAACGTTCCATTAAGAAACTGGACCTAACTTTGCTCGGGTGCAGCTTAAAGGCTACAACAGGCCAGTTATACTACTGCTGCCCCCCTGTGTTCATCTGCTGAACTGCAGACTGCAGTGGGCTAAGTGCAGCATGTTCCCGTCAGGAGCAGAACACAGACTGAGCTACAAGAGATGGCCACATGAAAAAATGAGATTCGTTTCAATACTTCGGATGTCAGCGGGACTTCAGGCCCTCAGGAGCAGCCGCAGTGGTCGACCACCATGGACGGGATCTTCCCATAGATGATCTGCTCCTTGCGGTTGAAGTACAGCATGTTGATGGGGGACATCTTGGTGGGTGTGCAGCAGGGTCCTGCGGTGCCCCGTGGGTTGGCCTTGTTCACCAGGTGTGCGTGCGGATACTGCTGCAGGTGCAGGAACTCGCACTCCCCTGAGCAGTAGTTGGCCCGGTAGCGTTTGGGGGCGATGATCCAGTCCCAGCCAAAGTCCTCAAAGTCAACGGTGAGCGGGTAGCGACAGCAGCGCGTCTCCACAGACTCCTCGTCGCAGTTCAGACCGGAGTCACGGCGGGACCTTTTAGGGCTGTCGAGGATCTTCACCTCAATAAACGGTTGCTGGAAAGAAAGTAAACATTTATGCAACAGCCAGACCCCCCCGACAGACCTCTGGTGGACTCACCAGTCCTTCCTCTCCAGGCTCTGCCGAGGTGACCGCCAAATCTTCCCCTTTGGAGTCGTAGGCGTTGATTTCTAAGCCATAGTTGGTTTCTGGCTGACGCAGCCAAGCCTGCAGCAGAGACTTGATGTCGATGCTCTGCCAGGATCCGGCGCCGGCGTCTGTGTCGATCTTCAGTGACCTGACGCGGACACGAGTGTTGTTCCCCTCTTTCCCCAGTTTGAGGCGGGAGATCTGCAGGAAGACGGTGGTGATCATGTCCGCAGGCCGCAGACGAACCCACAGCTGAGCACTCAGGATGTTTCTGGGCTGGATCTTTGGACTGAGGCTGAACAGGCAGCAGGAGGACAGCTCGTCCTGAGCGACCAGGTTGGCTGGAAGAAAACAATCATGCAGATCAATGAAGGACTACAAACAGCTGGGGGGCCTGTCCCACACCCCCTGACCCTCCAACACTGTGATTTCTACTTTTTATTTGACTAGAAAGAAATATTTAAAGAGGTACCCATCTGTTCTAAAGTTATTGGAATAGATTAGGACATTTTAAGTTATGACGCAGGTCTAAACCGTCTCCCGTGTCCCGCCGGGAAACCTTTACGCACAGATTTTACGCACAGATTTACGCACGGTGATCAGACCCGATCCTGGAACAGAACACGGTAAAATCAGCTGTAAATCGTTTGTGGGTCGGGTTTTAGTTACGCTTGGTAGCCATGGTGATGATGGTCTCCGTCGTCGCGTGGTCCTCGTCCTCCACCCGCGGGTCGTACTGGTCCAGGAGCTGCGTCAGAGGAGGCGCCTTTGGGAGCAGCTGGCGGATCATGTCCCGGCTGATGTTGGGCGCCTGTTCAAGCCGCAGGATGCTGAGGATCTGGGACTTGATGCTGTGAAGCCGCATCTGCTTGCTGTGCTCCCGGAAGTCGCAGGCCGAGCACTGCTCTCCGCCCTCCGCCGCTCCGGTCTGGTTCATCTCCATCGCAAAACCCGCAGACAAGAGGACGGTGAAGCAGAGCGAGAGCAGCATCCTGGAGAGGAGAAGGCAGCGTGTGTGTGACGCTGCCTCATATGAGTCTGTCCCCGCGGCTCAGCACTTTATGATTGGCTGGGAACTTTTTTTGACGTGAGATTTAAAGAGGCAGCAGAGCGTCCATCAAGCTGGATGTTTAATGAGGACTGCCGCGTTTATTTTAATGTTTTAATTTGCCCTTTATTAAATGTCTAAACATCAACATGCACTCAGTGAATTTTAAAGTCAATTCAAACATGTCTCTGCCTCTGGGAGGCTCCGAAGGATTCTTTTAGTCTTTTGAAGTCTTTTGTGGCCACCAGGTGGCGCCACTCATTCTAGTCCTCACTCAGGAAGGACCCTCACCTCACACTGACCTCATTCATCAGAAGAGGGAGTAAGGATGTGTACCTGCTGATGGAGGGTTTAGGGGGCAGAGAGCCGCGCTGGACTTTGCTCAGAGGATGTCAGAGGACATCGTGGCTCGGTCTCTGCTGCTGTGCCGGCAGGTGGAGTCTGAACTGAACCTGTCATCTTAGAGGAATGCAGCTTCTCCTTTGTGCACAGTTATCTGAGTATTTGCCTGTGAGCGGCCATGTGACACATACTGAACATCCTTTAATAAAAGGAAACATTAAACATGGAGACTGATTACTGAGAGAGTTAGAGTTCAACTTTAATATGCAGTGAGTCACAGAGTATCTATAGGAACTCTGCCAAACCACACACACACACACACACACACACACACACACACACACACACACACACACACACACACACACACCTGTCACCTAAACTGCCAACTCCACCCAGGTGTGTGAGCTGCAGGGCGGAGTGGAAAATATGCTGCGTGTCTGCCTGTCAGACAGAAATGGAAGAGTTGTATTGATGAGCTGATTGTTGAAAAGGTTTTGAAAGAACTGAGCAGGAGCCGCTTCACTTCGCGCCGTCAGAAGGTTTTATTGTGGAGAAATTCACCAAATTACAGGGGTCCATATAATGAAAGGTTTTTCAAAATAAAAGCGTCTGCAGCCTGGAAGAGAAAACAAAAAGACCATTTAGAGCCAGAAACATAAGAAGAAAAACCATCTTGACATGTTAAAGGTCAAGTCTAGTGACATCATCACCTAAGCCCCGCCCCCTTCTTAATAAAGCTGGGTAAACAAACTTGGTGCAGCTCGGAGTCGTTTATAAAACTCGTTAATGACTCTCACCTTCCTAGCAGTGTCCTCCTCCACGTCCACGCCCGCGCCCGTGTCCATGGCCGTGCCCGCCGTGCCCGCCGTGCCCGTGGTGGCCATGTTTGTGTTTGTGGCCATGTTTTTTGCGGTGGCCGTCGTCTTCACCTTCGCTGCCACTCCCGCTGTCTCCACTCCCTCCGCTGTTGTCCCGATCGGGACTTCCACCGCCACTCCTGCGGCGATGGTGACGAGGGCTGTGGTCACCATGGCGATCCCCTCCGTGGCGGCCATCTTGGTGGTCCTCACCGTGGCGGGGATCGTCTCTGTGGCGATCATCTTTGTGGTCATCACGTTGGTGGTCGCCATCTCGACGGCGGTCCCCTCCAGGGCGAGCTTCTTCTCCGTGTTTTCCATCTGGCTTGGGGCCCCCATGAGGCCCCTGGTCCCCTGGCTGGGGGCCCAGGTTGTAGCCTGAGGGGTGGGTGCCTGTAGAAGCACCAATCAGGACACAGAGTCAAGTTAGAGGGGGGGGACAAGTGAAAAGTTTGCACCACAAATGTTCGTCTCACCTGGAACGTTGCTGAACATGGCTGCCGGCGCTGGCCTCAGTGTCAGACGATCCTTTAATGAATCAGGACTGCAGCACACAGGGAGGAGCCCGTTCACATGTCAGTTAAACCAGTTTGACAAGATACACAGAGGCTTACAGGCTCGATATCTGCACGACATTATCCTTTAGAAACACATATCTGTTTACGTATGTTCTGTCAGATCCAAAGCAAGACATCAAACGCATCACCGCCTCTGGAATAAAACCCTTTCATCTGTTTATCCTCTGTTCAAACTAAGGAGAGAAACCAGAATGTTGTACTCACCTGACCGGAGCAGCAGTCCACAGCTGTGCCTTCTGTCAGAATGATGCTGATGCTCTTCCTTTAAATACTCTGGCACGTCCGCACTGTTCAGTGGAAGAGGCGTTGACTGTGAAACATTCCCAAACAACACAAACATCCATGCTGCTCATCTCACAGATGTGTCAGAAGAACATCAAACACCAAAAGAAAGTGCAGTCACATGAGTGTGGACATCAGCACTGACTCTGTCCGTCTCTGCAGGTCGCCTGAGGTCAGACAGAAGAAGAAGAAGAGGCTGGCAGCAGAGTGTGAGCGTGGACTCATCACAGTGTGTCATGAAGACCTCAGAACGTTCATTACAACAACAGCAAGGAGGACGTTAGTCATTTCTCAGGTGAGGATGGAGGTAGAGGAGACGCAGGTTTAAGGGTTTGGACGTGTGCAGAGGAGGGACAGCTGCCAGGCAAGAGGTCAAAGAGGAGACATAGATGTGCTGGGAGGACATGAAGTCAGCTGGTGTGACAGAAGAAGAGGAGACGCCTGATTGGTTGTTTATAGTTTATTGGTGACGTCTTTTACAGTAAACATGATCCTGCAGTGTCAGCGAGAACAGCTGGCACGTTACAAAACTGTACACCATGACCACCAGCTGCTATGGCTGGCGATCATCGTGCAGTCGTCGTGACGCTCGCACTGTACTGCACAGTAGCTACTGTCGTCCGTGCGCTGACTCCCTCTGTAGGTATCGTCTTGTTGGCGAGGCCCTCCGTAGCCATCGTCTATGTGGCGACCGCCTCCTTGGAGATCGTCTCTGTGGCCATCATCGCGGCGGTAATACTCTCCGCCTGAGGGGTGAGTGTGTGTAGGAGCAGCGATCAGACAACAGGCAGCCACAGCACAAGTTTGAAGTACAGATGTGTCTTACTTGGTCCTCTGTCAGACATTCCCTCTGTTTCCTGTGCCAGCAGATCCTCTAATGAAGACAGAGCTAAAAACAGAGACGTCGCTGTTTACATGTCCGTCTGCCTCCACACAGAAAGATCTCAGACAACAAGCTTTTTATTCTCTGTTCGATCTGCCTCCACACACACAGACCTAATATTATCCCGTAGAAGCAGATAAGTGGCTTGTTTACTTATTTTCTGTCAGATAAGCGTCCAAAAGGACTCACACAAAGCTTTTATAGCAGCCCTATTCTCCTTAAAGACCGTAAGCTTCAATGAAACACTTTAATCTCAGAAGAGAAACTAGAATGTTGTACTCACACGATCCACAGCTGTGCTTCTGCAGCAGTAATAATAGCTCGCTTAATAAAGTTCTGCCTTTATATCCGTGCTTTCTGTTGCAGCCTGAGCCGCTTGCCGATGCGGGAAGAGGCGTGAACTTCCCCAGAAACGAGTCACAGTTGTCGCTGGCTCCTCTGTCTGGGAGATTCCCAACTGGAAGACAAAAGCACCTGTGCAGCGGAGAGAGAGAGCGCGCGGTGGCACGTCATGGCAGGTCAGATCTGTGCTTTCACTTTATTCACGTTGGTTCTGACACAAAGCAGCAAGGCCAGATTTATTTATATAAAGCACCATTCATACACGAGGCAGGTCAGAGTGCTTCACATAGGAGGAAACCACAGAATAAAAACATGTTAAAACATTAAATTAAGAAGGAAATTACAATCATAAAAAGAATAAAATCATAAAAACAGTGTATCCTGTGACTCACAGGAAGCCAGTGCAGTGATTTGAGGACCGGTGTGATGTGGTCCAGTTTCCTGGTGTTACTCAGACTCTAGCAGCAGCATTTTGGACCAGTTGCAGCTGCCTGACGGATTTGTTTTGCTCAGACCTGTGAGGACGCCGTTACAATAATCCAGCCCACTGAAGCTGAAAGCACGAAGAAGTTTCTCTGAGTCTTGTTTGGACAGAATTGATCCTAGCAGTGTTTTTCAGGTGGTCATAGGCAGACTTAGTAACGGCTGGTCAAGGTCTGAGAGGGTTCTGGCTTGGTTTGGGACCTTCAGTGACATGGAGTCAAGGTAAGCACTGATCTTAGCTCTTTCGATTTTTGGGGCCAAAAACAATCATCTCTGTTTTGTCAGCATTGAGCTGGAGAAAGTTCTGGCTCATCCACTCATTGATTTGTTGAGTGCACTTACTTAGTGAGTGTAAGGGACTGTAGTCATGTGATGACACTGATATATAAAGCTGTGTGTCGTCTGCATAGGTGTGAATAGAGATGTTGTGCTGTTCTATGATCTGAGCTAGGGGCAGCATGTAGATGTTGAACAGAAGTGGTCCAAGAATGGACCCTTGAGGAACCCCGCATGTGATCTTAGTTCAGTCAGACTCATAGCTACCAATTGACACAAAGTAGTCCCTACCGTGTCAGTAAGATCTGAACCAGTTCAACACAGTGCCAGTGAATCCAACCCACTGCTCCAGCCTGCCGGGCAGCATGCTGTGATCAACTGTGTCGAATGCAGCACTAAGACGGAGACTTTGGATGCATCATTATTCTGGTGTATGTCATTTAGGACCTTAATAAGTGCAGTCTCAGTGCTGTGGTGTGCTCCAAATCCAGACTGAAACTGAAATTAAAAAGCTTGTTTTGCACCAGGCAGCGGTCGGTCTCTGCAGGTCGCCTGAGGTCAGACAGGAGAGGCATCGGGATGAGACGGATGCTTTCCCCCCTGGGATTGATGAAGTGTTTCTGATTCTGTTTCTGAAACCAGGCAGCAGCGTGTGAGCGTGGACTTCGTCGGGCAAGGATCCACAAACCCAGCGGAGCCCCCCGGTGGACAGACGAGTGAAGTGAAACCATCACAGTGTGTCATAAAGACCTGAGGCGTTCATTACAACAACAGCACGGATCAATGAGAGCCTGCAGGTCAAACGGATCGATCTTCAGAGCTCCTCAGGGACAGAAGCAGGCTGTAGGACGTGTGAGTCCATCAGTGCTGCTCACAGCTGGACAAATGACAGCAGAAACCAGAGGTGATGATCGATTTTATTTTGAACACACACTGATCACACACAGTGAGTCCCAGAGGCTCCACAGACACACACATGATGCTTTACAGACCCACGGATCCTGCAGTGTCAGCGAGAACGGCTGGCACGTTACAAAACTGTACACCATGACTGCGAGTCGTTTCTGTGGCGATCATCGCGACGCACGCGGCGGGACCCCGCTCTGTGGCAGTCGTCCCTGCGCTGACTCCCTCTGTAGGTATCGTCTTGTTGGCGAGGCCCTCCGTAGCCATCGTCTATGTGGCGACCGCCTCCTTGGAGTTCGTCTCTGTGGCCATCATCGCGGCGGTAATACTCTCCGCCTGAGGGGTGAGTGTGTGTAGGAGCAGCGATCAGACAACAGGCAGCCACAGCACAAGTTTGAAGTACAGATGTGTCTTACTTGGTCCTCTGTTAGACATTCCCGCTGATGTTTCCTGTGCCAGCAGATCCTCTAATGAAGACAGAGCTAAAAACAGAGACGTCGCTGTTTACATGTCCGTCTGCCTCCACACAGAAAGATCTCAGACAACAAGCTTTTTATTCTCTGTTCGATCTGACTCCACACACACAGACCTAATATTATCCCGTAGAAGCAGATAAGTGGCTTGTTTACTTATTTTCTGTCAGATAAGCGTCCAAAAGGACTCACACAAAGCTTTTATAGCAGCCCTATTCTTCTCAAAGACCGTAAGCTTCAATGAAACACTTTAATCTCAGAAGAGAAACTAGAATGTTGTACTCACACGATCCACAGCTGTGCTTCTGCAGCAGTAATAATAGCTCGCTTTAATAAAGTTCTGCCTTTATATCCGTGCTTTCTGTTGCAGCCTGAGCCGTTTGCCGACGCGGGAACTTTAGGGGCGTGAACTTCCCCAGAAACGAGTCACAGCTGTAGCTGGCTCCTCTGTCTGGGAGATTCCCGTAAACAACTGGATGAAAAAAAACAGCGGATGCAGCAGATAGAGAGCGAGCGGCATGTGATCAGTGCTTTCACTTTATTCACATTGGTTCTGACACACAGCAGCAGACCAGGCGGCGGCTTGTCTCTGCAGCTGATGATCCTGTTATGTTGACGTGTTCTCTGTGATTCATGTCATTGTGGATACATGAAAGTCTCAGCTCTGCATTAAGCAGAGAAGAGACTGCAGACATGTCGGCACACATCTGGAATCAGAAAAGTCATGCAGGCCGCAGAAACCATAAAAAAGGGAAGCACAGAAACTAAAATGATCAGACGGAGAGAAGATGGAGGGATTACTTCTCCTCTGGGCAGAAGCAGCAGGCCGGGCGGATGAGGTCAAAGCGCCTCATGTGAAACTCTGATTACAGAGAAATGAAACTACATTCATGGTTCTTTCTACCATTAATATGTTCTTCATAAAACACCCTGAAGACCTGACTGAGGAGGGACTGCATATGTACAGATTACACCCTGTGTAGGTGGAATATTCTGGACTATAAGCTGTCAGTGAACAGGGCGGGCTGTAAAGTTGAAACAGTTTGTGTGTTTGTAGTGCGGTGATCTGGGAGTGTCAGCGTAAAGAGGCTCAGTAATTATGAGGATTTAGCTGGAGGAGTCACATAACTTCAGAAAACCTGTTGGACTTCTGTGTACTTTCAGGGTCCACAGCCTCCGGAGGCCTCCTGGCAGGATGACAGCCTGCGGTGGAACTCGGTGCCTCTGTCCGCCTCTCGGTACTCCTCAGCAGGAGCTTTAGGCACAGGATCACAGCTGAGACCTGTAGCTGGGATGTCAGACTCACCTGTAAACACTCTGCATGTTGTCTTCTCTTGTCCTTCATGTTCAGGTGATCCACACAGCACTGCTGCTGACTCTGGCTGGATGTCTGCTGGCGGACAGAGGCTTCGACTGCAGCGTCTTACACCTGTGACCCACACTGCACGGGTCAGATGCAGCCGCAGACCCACATGGTGGCCTTCTGCTTCAACGCCTACAGAAACACCCGCAGGGCGGAGGGCACGGTGGGGTTTAGATCTAGATGAACAACAGCCAGATTATCATGACGAGGAACAGCTCATCACTCGCCATGATCAGGTCCAGATCGACGACTCCTGCATCTACAGAAGGCCCGACATTAAGACTCTGGCCTTCACAATCAAAGACAGGTGTGTGCTGAGTGATGCTTGTTGTACAGTTCAGCTCAGGTGTGTGTGTCTGGCTGCAGCTGAGGTATGACCTCACCATTAACGGGGAGAAAACTCGCTGCGCTGACACTCAGTGCTGACATCATGGCGTCCTGTGCAGGTGCCTGGATGCCAACGTCATTGATCACTGATTAATTCTTTAAGTTAGATAGTGACTAATTAGCCTACTTTAAATAATGAAAACATGACATGAAGAATTAAAATGGGGTTTTAATTGTGCTCTTGTATATTATCAAAATTAACAAATCAATAAAGTCAAATATTTTGTCATGTGTTGGATTTAAAATAAAAGATTTTGTTACAAAATGTTTTAAAAAGGAAAAATTAATCAATCAATAAATAAACAGACAAACAAATCATCACTGACACTGAAGTTTGCCTGCAGGTGGCCGACGTGCCGCCAGGGGGCGCTGTTCACACATTTGACGGCAGAGCAGGTATGTCGGAGAAGAAGAGCTGATAATGATGAGGAGGAGGAGGAGGATGATGAGTGAGCTGCCGGACGGCAGAATCTCCTCAGAGCGGCTCCGAGGCGGCTGGAAATACTTTGAGTTGCTGCTCAGGACGAAAATCGATCCAAGTTGATCGATGAAAACGAAATATTGACATTAAAAAGGCGGTAAAAGCGGAGCCCGCGCCGTCAGCGGACACCTGTCTGCAACAGGTCGGTACAGACACAACAACAACAACAACTTAAAGTCGGTTTAAAGTCCTAGAATTACTAAAGTAAACCCACAGTTCGCTTTTACGTTGTTTTTACGTGTAGTTAGTGACGTAATAACTAGCTAAACGTGATGTTTGTGACTGTTTATTCTGTTTATGTGCAGAAAAATCACTTTGCTAATGATGCCACGCAGCAAATTTAATAATTATGCAGATATTGTTTCGGTTTAATATCCACAAATACATAATAATGATAAAAATAATGTTATTTGTCTTATTCCTGACCTCGGTGTGACTTAATGTCCTCCTACTGGTCCCTGAATGACTGTGTCTGTTTCAGACTCCATGTTGATGGAGGCCGCTGAACCGAGGCATCATGGATGCCGTGGGACTACAGAGACAAGCTGAGGGGGTCAGCCGGGAGGATGAAGTGGTGGAGTTGGACAGGGACGCAGAGAGAGGAGGAGGTGGAGGGAGGGGATGAAGAGCTGGTGGAGGTGCTCCTTCAGGGCAAAGCGCCGTGGGGCTTCACGCTGAGGGGCGGCACGGAGCACAGAGAGCCGCTGGTCATCACCAAGGTGACGTTTGTGGTCTTTAATTAGAGACACGGTGCAGAATTTAAAGCTTTTCCCGATCTCATTGCATGCAGCAGACGCCAGGATGGTGGTGGTGCTGCTGTGAGGTGCAGCTCGGGTGGAGCAGCACGCCTCACGCTTCCTCACGTTACAGAGTTTTTAAATATTCATCCTCAGGGCGCTCGGGTTGCAGCCGTCACAGGTTCTCCTGGACGATGAGGAGGACTTGCCATGCTAAATGCTAGCAGTATGTGCTGCTAAATAAGCTAATCATTCTGTCCAGGTGGAGGAGGGCAGCCTGGCGGCGGCGGTGCGTCTCCGAGCCGGCGATGAGATGGTGAGCGTGAACACGGTTCCCCTGAGCGGCTCTCGGCAGGAAGCCATCTGCCTGGTGAAGAGTTCCCACAAGACCCTGACCCTGGTGGTTCGAAGGTACCACAGCAACATCAGTACTACCAGTTACTGCTGGCAGGGGGAGGTCAGAGGTCAAAGCTGCCTGATAGTAGATGGGTTAGCTGGAACTGTGGGACATGGTGGTCCCAGGCTGACAGCCTTACACATGGGGGAGTCGGGGGAGTCCCCTCTGTCAGAGCAGCGGTGCTCTGATGGTGGTCCTGGGAGACGGAGAGGTCCACCTCCAGCCCAGGTCCCCAACATAGCATGTGCAGCAGGTCTGGTAGAATGTGTGTCCATGAAGAGGCGGTGTTTGTGTACAGGCCTCAGATCACTGTCAGAATTATACACTCGTCTCCTCACTGACAAATGGCAGCAGAGTCTTAGAGCTTGAATCCATTACTTGTTGCAAAGCCACAGGCGTGGGCTCAGCTCTTCAGAGCGGGGTGAGTCAGTAGGAGGGGGACGGCGGGCTGACGGTTTGTGTTATTAAAGAGCCGCCGAAGTGGAAACGGCTTCACGTGAGGACAAAGACCAGGGTCTGAATCCAGAGGGGACACTTTAAAAGTCACTGGAGGTCAGCATCGGAGCTGCTTCAGCCTGTGGCGTGCTCCCCCGTGTGCAGTAGGAGTGGTACGGTCCGTGTTGCCTAGGTGAGTTGACACTGCTTAGTGGGATAGGCCCATATCAGCAGAGCCCATTGTTTTCAGGGGCTTTGGCTGCTGTGAGCAGAGTGGGCGCTCCTGTGTGTGGGTCTGCTCCTCTCTGGGGACATGTTCAGAAGATAAAGAGCAGGTCTTCACTCTCAGGTACTTTTCTTCTTCTCTTTCCTTTGATTTCATCTCCTCTGACTCAGTCATTCGGGTTCCTGATAAGTTGGATTAGATCAGGAAGTGATGAAGGAGTCTGAGATAACAGCAGATTTTCATTTCCTGAGGATTTCCTCAGTGTGGGGGACAGTCGGTGAATATTTCAGCTCTCCAGCTGTTGCTTTGTTCATAAATCTGTATGATTTCTGAACATGTCCTGAGTTTAAAGTCTCTGGTGTGACGGTTTTGTGTCTTTTATTGTGTGTGATAACACACAGATGTTGCGTTTGATGGTGGAATAAAAGTTTGTGTTTTGTTCGGGCGCTGACACGCCGATAAGCCCAGCTGTGATGATGCTGGCACTTCCATTGTGTCGTTGTGTTTTGAGCCCCCACAGGCGGCGGTAGTGGTGGTGGTGGCGGCCTTTGCTGCTGCTGCTGCTGCTGCTGGCTGTTTGGACTTTACTGCCAACAAGCTGGTGATTCAGCAAGATGGTGTCACCAGCACAGAGGTGGAGATGAACAGGCCCGCCAACAGTCCTGCATGTTTTAACGCAGCTTCTACACAAAAGCTTCAGGAAAGTTCTGAAAGTCTCCATAGAAACGTGGCCGCTCTCCTATTTACATATCAGGAGTTGAGTTCAGATTACATGTTGACACACAGTCCACAGCTTGTGGGAGTCGGTGATATGCAGACTGAGGTGTTGCAGAGCTCGCAGCCTCTCCTCCGCCCTGCCTCCGCCTCCCCTCATCCTGACACTGCCGGTGTCTCTGTAAACATTCCTGAAGTAGAAGAGAAAATAAATAGGGAACGTGATGGACAGTGTGATCGGGAGGCGTGTGGTGATAAAGTTTGTGTTGCGTCGACTTTCCCAGCAGCCTCAGCGGGCGGCGCTCTGCAGGTCCAGCCATTTACAGCCCAAACACCAGATTACAGCCAAGGACGCCTGACAGGACAATAACTCCTCCCCCTTGTCTCAAATCCCCCTTTATAATCCCCAAGGAAATCTCCTCTGCAGCACAAGGTGGAGGTGTGTGTGTGTGTGTGTGTGTTCACACTGAGGAGGAGGAGGAGGAGGAGCAGGGCAGCTCTTCAGTCATGGAGGTGCTAGATTCCTGTGAGGCAGTGGTGGGGAGTAGTGGCGTCAAAGAGCAGTGAAGGAGAGAGTCTCAGGTTGTTGGTGAGTTGTGGTGTTTTGTGTGTCACTCCCTCTCCTGCTTCTTGTTGTCTTCCTCCTCCTCCTCCTCTTCCTCCTCGTGTCTTTCTTTCCGCTCGTATGTCTCACATTTGGAGCACACGGCGCCTCCTCCCCTCTCTGTGGAATATCTGTGACAGAGCAGCTGTATCTGCTCACAATAGCCCCCCAGCTCTTTAGAAAAGGGGGACATTTGCATTTCCATTGTGCAGCAGCTTGTTTGTGTGTGTGTGAGCAGAGGGAGGAGCAGCCTGTTGATTTTGTGTCCGCTCCAAACTTCAGATTTCTGAGGGGAGGCGTTCCTTTTTAACGCAGCATCAGGTCGAGACATTCCACTCCTGTCTGACATGTGAACCTGGAGCTGGAGGCCATGTGTTTTGTGACAGCCCTTCACGATAGCCCATGTGTGCAGCTACAGTTGAATTCTTCTTCCTCTCTCTTTGCCTGCCTGTCAGGCCTAAAATGGTCGATGTGGTGTCGCCGCGTATGATGCCGTCAGAAACTGAGGGTTCATGTGGCGCGGAGCTTCCTCACCAGGATTTTGCGCAGCTCCATGAGTACCACATCTGGCTGTGGTAGTTGTAGGTGACCCTGGTTGTGCCGTGTGTGCAGTGTTAGTCATCCAGGCCAGACCTCTGTGATGTTCGTCCTCCCTGTGTGCTCACTAAACAAACTCTCGTTCAACCGTTTTATTTTCCATTTTTTCCACATGCTGTCCAGGAAGAACCGCTTCAGGGGGTACGTGCACAGTTCGGAGTCCTCCGTGCCACATGAGGAAACATTAAACCGTCCTTTGTGCTGTGAAATGTGTGTTGAAGCTGAGTGTAAAGTGTTGTGTTGCCTCTCCGCTCCGCAGGAAGAATGATCCGGGCTCGCGGCCCCATTCCTGGCACTGCCTCCAAGCTGAGGGAAGAGGAGTCCGAGCCCGCCGGGCGAGAGGCCACCCCGGCACCAGGTGTGGCAGCCCAAACATGAAGCGAGGTGAGCATTCCTGCTTCTCTGTCCATTAAACTGAATTCAACAGATGCAGGCAGTGTTTTTTTCTTCCTCTTCAGGCCCAACGAGGCTCCAGGAGACCAGAAGCCTCAGCATCAGCTAATCAGCCAGTTCAGCTCAGAGACCAGCATGGAGAGACCGGAGCGTCCCTCCAATCCGTTCCCACCAGGTCGTCTCTCCCCGTCGAAGTACACGGGCAGCGCTGACCCGCCCTGTGCCCCGGGAGGGAAAAGAGACTCCGGCTTCAGCTGCTTCTCCAGCGGCTCCAGTCCTCCTGTGCACGAGCACGGCTCCTCCAGCAGGAAGGGGACCAGCACCGAGAACATCTTCTACAAGGGCGCAGGCGGAGCAGACTGAGCGCCCCAGGTACCTGCAGCCCACGCTGGGGAACGGAGGCTGGGGAGGGGAGCTAGGCCGGAGGAGCCGCCGTTGTCCAGGGTTTCTGCCACAGGCCGGCCCAGCAATCGGCCCGGTGTGGCAGGTACCAGAGAAGAAGAAGTCCCAGTCTCCTCCTCCTCCACCTCCTCCACTGCGCAGCGACAGTTTTGCTGCCACAAAAGTGTTCCCTTACCCTGAAGGGCCCAGCAAGGCCCACAGCCAGGCAGCTGAAAAACCACAACCAGACCAGCCTCCGAGCTCAGCATGACAAGACCTCCGAGGCCCCGGCGCAGCTTCAACCCCTTACCCACCAAGACCTCCTGCAGCCCACCCCGGCTGACCACAACCACAACCAGCTGCCCCCCCAGCAAGCTCTTCTCCCTGTCCAGCACTGACGTCAGACAGTCTCATTACAGCAGACTTCCAGTCCACCACAGGCAGTACAGCGACGAGAGCACCTTCTACCTGCAGACCCGAACGGCTCCTCCAGCCAAGACCCAGAGTGTGGGCAGCTACTACCGCAGCCTGCAGGATCTGCCCGCAAACACCTTCAGCCGCAGACAGGTACGACACTCCACGGCGAGCTCTGCCACAGAGAGCGGGGGCCACAGCAGGTACTACGGCAAACATTCAGCCCAGGCTGCTGAGCTCAAGGCCAGGCAGGCCAAGGGGGACAAGCTCCACTGGATTAACAGCAGTGATGCAGGATTTCCAGTGAAGGCAAAGTACTCTCTACCTCAGTCTCAGACGCCTCACGCTGAAAATAAAGAGCGTAACGGACACTCCCTCCTTCACTACAGTCACCAGGCCTCTGAGCGCCCTGAGGAGGCTGCACAGAGACCTGAAGGACACTCTGCTGATGTGAAAAGACACTTTGCACCTCATCCAAGTCCTGATCAGAAGGTCACCCTTACAAGACTGCAGGACCCATGGGTGCCGCAGGAGGACCACAGAATATCCCCCCTGAAACCCCGCTCCTCCACTGCCTGGCCTCAGGAGAGTAGGACGCTGGCTGAGAGGCAACCTGTGAATGCCGTGTCCACGCAGGACGGTGACACCATGACAACCGCTGGAGGAAAAGTAAATCGCCGCAGCGACCGCTACGCCACAACCCTCCGCAAAGAGATCCAGCAGAAGCGGGCGCAGCTGCAGAAGAGCCGCAGTGCCGCGACCCTGACGTGTGAAGCCGAGGACGAGGACACAGAGGAGTGGAGGTCCATGGAGGCTGCTACGTCTTCTGGTGTCTCTTTCTCAAATACCTACAAGGACCACCTGAAAGAGGCGCAGGCCAGGGTCCTCCAGGCCACCTCCTTCCAGAGACGAGACCTGGAGCCACTGGGCCCCGAGGCGCCGCACTTAAAGCCTCCGGTGGACGGGTTAGAGGACGCAAGCGGTTCCATCTGGCAAAGAGTGACACACTCCTTCTCAGAGCCCGACAAAATATGACAAAAGTGGGAGTGGAGGGGGAACCCCAGACCGGCTCCTTTGGGGAGCGGAGAAAGTTCTTCGAGGCCAAACCTGCCTTCTGCAGGCCCGTGCTGAGATCTGGTCAGGGGACCAACGTCAACAGCGGAACCTCGATGAGACGGCCAAACCTAAAGACAGAACTCCTCCAGGGAGAACCTGTCCACAGACCCCAGCCCCCTCAGTCCTGGACATAAGCAGGTCCTGCTAGAGCAGCAGAGGCTTGGAACCTTTGCCGAGTATCAGGCCACGTGGAACAAGCAGAAGAAGTCCTCAGAGGTCAAGACGCAAGGCAGGTACCACTCAGTAGAGAACATCTTAGACGCAGGCGCTGAGGAGAAGACCGTCTGCGTCCACGAGAGGTCCAGATCCTCCCCCTCTGCAGACTTCTACACACAGGTGAGCAAAGGTCTACACGTCAGGATAAACGGAAATGATTCTCAGCATGTGAAGTCTGAGCTCATGATCTTTTGCAGAATATTCCCTCACTGTGGAGCGACCATCAGACCCAGCCGAGCTGCACCAGGTGAGACTCAAAAAAAAAAGGTTTAACATTTTCCTGGAGGTTTATTTTTTAATCTTGTGCCTCGTTTGTTGTTGTAAAGTTCTGACAATAATCACAATAACAGTAAACATTCTGGAGGTAGCTCAGTACGACACGTCACTCTGACACAGCTCTGAATCCTCCAAGTCACAGAGGAGGAGCCACTGATGTCAAACAAAGGGGGATGGGATCCTGATCTCTGAGGCTTTTCAGGGACTAAAAAACCACCGGACTTGTTTTTCACATTTCTGGGGCCGACAGAAAAACATGGCTTTGTTTTGATGCCTGTTTCCAGGTGCTGATGAGGTTTGTCCTTTATTTTGACCCTCAGAGCGGAGAGCGGGCTGCGATACGAGCCTGACCACAACCCACAGCTGCTCCCGTCAGTCCCCAGAAACCAGGGCCTGGTCCCAGGCCTCTCTGACCACAGGACCAAACCAGACGCTGCCAGCCCCTCCCACGCCACGCTCTCTCGGCCCTCGCAGCCTCAGCCCCAACCATGGCTCCGAGCTCCCAGCCCAGCCTCCCCAAACCAAGATCCTCCTGCCACCACCCTAGGCCTCATATAGGGCCCAGAAACCACATCCTCCTCCCCAGGAATTCCGCGCTGGCGCCCAGCAGCAGTCCAGCCTCTGTCCAGCTCTGACACCCAGCGCCATGCTCCAGCCCAGGTCTCCTCTGCGGGGCCCCGCCCCAGCCAGCTCCCCCTCAGTAGGATGCCCCGGACCAGACGTGAGTAAAGAAGAGGCAAAACACGAGGAGGAGAAGGAGCAGCCGCCGTCCTCCTCCCCGTTCTCCTCCTGGACGGCCGCCACTCTGTCTCTTCCTGCACGGTCTCCTTCACCCAGTTTTGCGCCGCTGAGGCTGACCGACCAGCCGCCTGCAGCGTCCGTGCAGGCTGACTCGCTGCTCAGGTAAGCAGATTACCCCCGCAGAGGGAGCTTCAGGTCTCCTCAGTGCCCCTCATTATGTAAAGCCCTCTGCTTCAGTAAACAGAGAGGAGGAGCTCATTTTACATGTTTAGTCTTGACTTGTTTCTCACTCAGGTCAGAACATGAGGCAGTGATGGATCTGGGCAGTCCTGTGAGGAAAGTCCCTGTGAGGATCTCCAGTCCAGCTCTGAGCGGGAGGACAGACCTACCTCCCTCAGAACAGCGACAGCCGTGCTGTTGTGTTCGAGCAACCGGCACACATCCCCTCCCTGAGCACCACAGAGCGCCCGCCTCAGGCCCTGTTCAGCACCTACACCCGGCAGGCCGCACCGGAACCGGAATCCAGCTCAGCGGGTGGCCAGCACTCAGAGGACGCCAAGAGAGAGGAGCTGGCAAGAGACATCATGGGCAAAGACAAGTCTCTGTGGATATCCTGGACCAGAGTGGCAGGAAGACCACCATGGACCTGATGGAGGGACTCTTCCCACCAGAGAAGCAAATCCTGGAGGGGGCCCAGCAACGCAGGAGGGCCTCTGCAGGCTCCAGGCTGCCCATGTCCTCCCCCGGGGGTTGCAGACAGGTGGGAAGCTGGGAGCTGCCCCAGGTTTCTGATCCCTTAAAGGAAAAATGTCTCTGACTTTGTGTCTGTGTGTGTGTCAGGAGGGACGAGGGACAGTGTGTCCGCGCCGCAGCAGCAGCCTCCCTGGTGCCCAGCTCCTCCTACTACAACACGTCAGCCCCCAAAGCCGAGCTCCTCATCAAGATGAAGGACATGCAGGAGCAGCTGGAGGAGCAGGACTCCGAGGACGAGCTGGACGTGGACCTGGCCAGTAAAAAGGTAAAAACTCAGCTGAAGTTCAAAAGGGCTAACGGACTGTATATCATGATGTCGTCGCACTTCTCTTCTCCTCCAGAAAGAGCTGATTTCCAGCCTGGCTAGGAAGCTGGAGGTGCTGCGGGAGGCGCGCAGAGGCCTGCAGGAGGACGTGGGAGGACAACGAGGCTCTGGGTCGAGAGGTGGGGCCACGGTGGCAGCGCCCTCTGGTCAGCCAACCAGCTGGACAAGTTCCGCATGTTTGTGGGCGACCTGGACAAGGTGGTGAGCCTGCTGCTGTCGCTGTCGGGCGACTCGCCCGGGTGGAGAAACGCCCTCACAGCCTGGAGGACGAAGCCCCGCCGGAGGAGAAGGTAGGAGTCACATGGGGTCCGGAGGTTACTGTGGTCAAGTGAAGCATGAATGATGATTGTTTTGTCCTCCATCAGCGGACTCTGACAGACAAACGTAAGCTGCTGATGCGGCAGCATGAAGACGCCAAGGAGCTGAAGGAGAACCTGGACCAGCCGGGAGCGGCTTGTGTCTGGCATCATGGAGGCCCACCTGGACCCCGAGAGCCTGGACGACTACAGACACTTTGTCAAGATGAAGTCGGGCCCTCATCATCGAGCAGCGCAAGCTGGAGGACAAGATCAACTGGGGGAGGAGCAGCTGAAGTGCCTGGTGGACAGTCTGCCGCTGGAGCAGAGGCCCCCCGCTCTGAAAGCCGGCGGCTGGAGTCCTGCGGCGTCATGAGTCTACATGTGATTGTTGACGTGCGTCTGACACGGAGCTCTGTGATGTAAGAAGACGACAGTCTGTCAACATGTCTGCTGTGGAGGACGAGCACCCTCTGCTGGCCGTCAGACTCTCTCTCAGGTCCGGTACTGAGGCTGCTCTCCTGCACCTCGGCGCCCCCTGGTGGTGAGGGGGTGAACTGAGGACCTGCTGGTGGCTCTTCCTTCATCTTGCAGTGTTGTTTGTGTTTTGACTTCTGGCCTGCTGAACATGGGCTGGCTTTGTAATTAATCATTATCCCGTGTGTTTGAACATAATATATTCTAGTAATTTATTGTATTTTATTTGACAGAAGGAGACGTTTCCACGTTTTCCCCTCTCCTGATGCTTAAAGTTTTAAAGTGTTTCATCTCGTCAAACGAGGTTTGAAGGAGCCTGTAAGTACGTCACTTTAACTTATGCTAGAATAAGAGTTATTATAACTGAATATTATTTTAATGCAGACGATGCTGATCACACACTGACGATGCTGGATGATTTTTTTTACACTTGGTGCTTAGCTGAGAGCTCAGACAGACAGACGCAGCTGGTGTTTCTGTGCTTTTGCTCCTCCTCACTGTATCAGTCTGAAGACGTGCCTCCTGTAGCCTCACACACTCACCAACCTGAAGGCAATAAACCCACTGAGGTCAGAGCCAGTTCCTGGTTTTATTTTGCTGTTTCTGGATCATATCAGAGTCTGACAGGAAGCAGGACTGACCTTTGAAACTGCTGTTTGCTTTGGTTGGGCTCAGCTTTCTGTGTAAAGCGGCTTCCTGTTGATGATCTGTGGCGTATTTTTTTTTAATATATATTAACAATAGAAGAATTCAATCGGCTGAGCGGTGACTGCCGTCATATTTATTCAGTCGTATTGATCGGATTTCCATTGCCGCATTACTACAGCAATAACAGCATCTCCATCTGAGCGCACGCTGTCAATCATTGGCAGCGAGCTGCGCCGGTGGCACGATGAGGAAGTGAATGAAAAGTCTTCATCGCTCTCGTTCTGTCGGATGTGATCAGGTACGTGACGCTTCACCCTCTCAGAGTTTAAATGAAAAATGAGGATTTCAGTCAACGTTTAATTGCTCCTGTCTCTGACTGTGTGTGTGTGTGTGTGTGTGTGTGTGTGTGTGTGTGTGTGTGTGTGGGTGTGTGTGGTGTGTGTGTGTGTGTGTGTGTGTGTGTTTACAGCAGCGTGTCTGTTGTTACCTGCCGTGCTCTCACAGGTGCTTGTTGTCAGGGTAACAAACAAGACCTGGAAGCTGTGTGGAGAGTAAACAAGCCAGAGGGAGGACCCGCCAGCCGCTCTGAGGATGGTCTGAGGATCAGCCGGGGCTCCTCCACTATGGCTTACCTGGTCCACACTGCCTACGCCCAGCTGGCCGCCCTCTGGCTGGCCTGCGTGGGGTGGACCCTCACTGCGGTGGCCCTGGGTCTGATCCAGTGGAGGGTGTGGCAGGTGTCTGACAGGCGGTTCATCAGCTCTGGCGTGGCCTGGGTGGGGATCTGGAGGGTCTGCTTCAACAGCCACACTGTGGTGAGTCCTGGCTTCAGGGGGATGCACTGCAGGTCCATCAGCCTGACGGAGGCCTTCACCCCCCCAGAGATCGTGGCGGCCCAGGTTCTCATGTTCCTGTCTGTGCTGGCAGGCATCTGTGGGAACGCAGCAGGCGTCTGTGCCATGAGGAGCGTCTGTTTCGGGGTGGCGAAACACGCCCGCTCGGGCTTCGTCACCTCTGGAGCGCTGTGCTTGTTGGCGGCGGCGACATCACTGGTGCCGCTCCTGTGGAATCTGCGCTCCGTGGTGACCAATCAGACCATCGGCTTCCCGCCTGAGTTTAAAATGCCTCCGGCGCCCGATTCACAACACGTGGGGAGCGGCATCAGCGTCGGGATGGTAGGCGGCGTCCTGATGGTGGTCTCTGGCATCATCTTCTGTACGTACAGGTTACCTGTAAGGCCTCGGCCCGGAACCAGACCGCCTCTGAGAGAGCAGGACCTCACGGGGGAAGACAACCCGGCGTTTGAGTGTCAGGAACGCCTGTGAGACTTTTAATTCTTCAAACCACGTGTCTGATGCTGTGTTGATGAACAGTGTGTGTACATGAAAGAGAGAAAACACACTAAAGAGGTTTTTCTTAAATATTTTATTCAAAAAAAGCAAAAAGCTCATCTGAATTTCAAACCATCTGTATCAATGTTCCTCCAGAGGTGAACAGTGTTTTGGCTCAGCCCTCCCTGCCTGGTTGGGGTTGGGGTGGTGTACAGTCCACAGTCTACAGGCCGCTCACTGACACACAACAGGGAAATTCTGAGGGGTCGCTCCGGTTCAGGAGATCCAATTGAAGCAGTGATCAGTGGGAAGTGTTGTGTGTCTTCTTGTAGAGAAGAGTTTTTAAATCCCCGCCACAGTTGATGTGTGAAGAGTGAAATAACCCGACCGCCATGTGGCCCGGTTGGTGGTTATTTCATCCTTCGGGAGTCGAGCACCTCTTCCTCCTCCGCCATCATCTGATCGCAGGGCTGCTGCTGCTGATCTGTGACCTTCTCGATGAAATTCATACAGTACATAAAAGTCTTAAAAACAGAGCGATAATCCTCCTTATAAATACAAACACATGGCATATCCTTCAAACACTCTAATACTGAACACAACATATACAAGCACGGGTGTTACAGGTCTGTCAGAGAGGCTGTAAATGATCCAAATGTACAGAAAACAACACACTGTCCAGCGAGCCACATACAGCGTGTGTGTGTATAAAAAGTAACTACAGCTGTGATGGTCTTCAGATGTTTGTTACTGTACAAAGAGGAAAACGGTGCTCAGCTTCAAACCCACAGATCCGGCTGCTGTGGACGGCACCATGAAAACTCACTGTGCTGTTTCATTTTTAAACTTTTAATGTGACTGCTGGGCTTCAGGACTCTGAAGTGATTTATCTTTAACAACAACTTGCGTCTGCTGACACCTGACAGAGGGGACAAGAACAGTAACACTCACTGAATGTTATTGCTACAGAGAACCAGAAAGCAGCTGCCCATGTCCTCCTCCTCCTCCTCCTCCCTGCCATCACATGGAAGCCCTAATTGAGTCTGTTTTTGATCCAGATGGTTTGAAACTGAACAAAAAATACATACATACAAAATAAAATACAAAATAAGAAAAAAAAAGGAAAAACATAAGATTTAGAAACGCAGGTTTAATCGCGCCGAAGTCCACCGGTCTGTTCTTGATACACCTCGATGACGTCCTCGTCCTCCATCCCCAGCTGGCAGCAGAGACACAGACAGCGGTTCACTTCACAGCTCAGGGGTCACACTGCACCAGGACAACAGCAGGACGGGCTCAGCTTACCTCTTTTGGAGTTTGGTTGTCTGCGATTCTCTGTCCCTCGAACAGAAACCTTAGCGTGCTCGCCGGGACGCCCTGGAGGAGAGAACGGAGAGGTGAGTCTCAGTGCTCAGGGGGTTCAGGAGCCAGGCCCGTGGTGTCTGCGTTACCTGTCTCTGGCTGTAAGACTCTTTCAGCTTCTTGAGATGTGTCGTCATTTTCACCTTGAAGTGGATTTCACTGCTGTCCTGTGGGCAGAAGGAGGAAGTGATGAGAGAGGCAGCAGGGACCGGAGCTGAGGACTAAAACCTCATGTAAAGATCAGAACGTGTGTGTGTGACGTAAACACAGCTCAGAACATACACACCTGACCGATCACTTTTAACTTGATGTACTCTCCATCTTTCTTATCCCCTCCGTCTTGACTGGAAGGTTTTGTCTCCTGAAAGACAGCAACACATCAACAGGATCCCGAGGCAGTGCAGGAAACACACACACACAACATGATCAATCAGGCCCGGACGCTCCGGTTCGATCACCTGGCCCGCCACGACGCTGCAGCGTCAGGATTCTAGTCCGAACACACTCGTAACGCGTCCTGTTCCACAGCAACAGCTCTGATTAACTAAGCTAAAAACAAAGCTAGCTGCTAACAGCTAAATAAGCTATAAGGCCTGACGCTGCACGGCACAACAGTTAGCATGTTAGATAACCAGATACGAGGTAGCGACCACAAAAAAAACCCTAATTACTCTGTTTTCATGTCGTGCTGACCACAACAGTTAAACCTCCCCACAGCCGCTGTCGTACCGTGTCTGACATGTTCTCCCGTTCTCTGTGCTGATGAGGATTTAATGACAAAAGATGTAGCGTTAGCTTCCAGCCGCAGCTCTGCCTGGATGTTATGAGAATGCTATATTACCCGGAAGTGACGTCGCGCATTTTCAAAATAAAAGCCCACTTCGCAAGCCAAAATGAATCAAGACTTTTTAATGGTGTGTTTTAATGCGCACACATACGTCAACGACTTTAAAGGAAGGCGTCTAAAATGATCCAAGGTAGAATATTTCACTTTATTTTATTTCAAGGTAGAATATTTCACTTTATTTTATTTCAAGGTTTGTTTGGAACTTGTTTAAAGCTGCTAAATATTATTTATAATTGTTAATTTAGTGATAAATAACTTAATAATAAAAATAAACATTAGTCATACGTGTGATCAGTTAAATGTTCCTGTTTTTATACGTGTGTCTGTCGTGTCACACAAACACGCACATGTGTAGTGACAGATTGGAGCGGAACACATTTCTCGTGACATCACAGACTGTTTTTGTTGGACTCTTCCAACGAGGTTTGAGGGTTAAGACCTGTGAAGCGCGCCAACAGCAAAACTTTGATTTCCGGTTCACACCTATCAACATAAAAACATAACCGACGCTTTTCTATGAGCTATTACAGCGTGGGTGTTTTATTTTGTCAGGCAAATCTGAACACTTCCGGTTCCAGTGCGTCTGTTACGCACAAGCTTGACGTGACTGTGGGGTCAACAGCGAGCGAAGCTACCGTTCAGCGCGGTGTAAAGTGCACCAAAATAAAGGCTGCCCGTCAGGTTTGTGCTTTATTACCGCGCAGGCACGGAGGTACTTTGTTGGACCAGTCGTTCCATCGTCCTGTGTTCAGTCTGGAAGCATCTAGCGGGGTGAACTGACAGCCATCGGGCCTCGTCGTCGTGGCCCAGCAGGATTCGAGTGAAGTTGGGAGCGGACTGCCAAACTTCTGCTTCCTCTAGCGGCTCTCCGCAGGGCCCGGGGCTCCTGTCACCGGCCCTGTGGATGAGGAAGTGAACACAAATCTAATCTCTCCCCAGGTAAGATAATCCAGGGTCAAACGCTTTGGTTGAATCCGTCCATTTGTCCATTTAATGGCTGCTTTTCTACGGCCGTGCAGAGCACAGGGGGCGAGCTTTCAATACACGGCTAGCAGTCAACTTTAGCATTAGCATTAGCTTGACAACTTCCCTGGCCTGACAGCTAGCTGCACACGCAGATTTCGGTTAGCGTACAGAACACCGCCTCCATTATTACCTCAATTGTTGTCACTAACTCTGTTTATACTATATTTCAAGGTGTTAAATCATTTATCAAGCTCGCGTTGTCATAGTCTGCGGCTTTAAATCCGTTAGCAACAGTTGTTAGCTTGCGGGTGCTGCACAGCTAACGTTAGCAGATGTAAACCAGCTAATTATCTACCAAAGGGGGCCATAGGAGTGTCAGTGTTGTATCAGACCATCAGACATCAGACCAGCACAGTGAAAAAAACCTGCTAAGCTAAATTGTTAAGCTAATGTTTATTTTTCTGCGTGATGTATTTGTCATATTCGTACGTCACTGGCAGATA